>NW_015652166.1:145870-166795 GCF_001515625.1 Sinocyclocheilus rhinocerous
CAAAAGATTTCTATTTCAGATAAATAGTGTTCATATCGATATCGGAATTATATCGTATCGACCGAAATTAAGAAATATATTGTGATATCAATTTTGGCCATATCGTCCAGCCCTATTCTGACGGCACCCATTCACTGCAGAGCATCCATTAGTGAGACACTGATGCAATGCTGCATTTCTCCAAATCTGATGAAGAAAAACTACATCCTGGATAACTTGAGAGTGAGCACATTTTCTGCACATTTTCAGTTTTGGGTGAACTATTTCTTAAAGGGGTCATATGATGCGATTTCATTTTTTCCTTTCTCTTCGGAGTGTTACAAGCTCTTGGTGCATAAAGAAGATCTGTAAAGTTGCAAAGACTAAAGTCTCTAAATTCTGTCATCATGTGCATATGATCTTCTGGTCTTCTGTGGAACAAACGTTGACTGAATTGTCGTATGGTTTATTCTTTTAACATCCGTCTCTCTCTCTCTTCTTCAGGATGTTATCTCCATGTTGGATCAAACCGGCAGCTTCAGCAACGATGATTTCGTCGAGATGCCCATGTTTCCTCCTTTCCCCGAGTGATCCCGCTTCACTCCCTGTTGCGCTCTCACGCGCCATTTCTTACTCTCTTAACCAAATCGATGGCAGAGCGGAGGCACAGAGGGATATAAAACAAGAGTGAGACTGATGCATTGTGAGAATGGAAGTTATAAGCCATAATGTGAGGATACAGAGTAGTGCACAGACAGACAGGCATCGTTGAAATGTGTTCACTTTAAAATCACGCACAATTGCACACTTCGAGCACAAGAGGTCTCACACTGTCTGCCATACACGCACATGCTTTGATTAATGAGATGGCCACACACACACACACACACACACACACTCACTCACTCACACACACACTTTCACACACACTCATACACACGCACGCACACACACTCTCTCTCACACACTCACACACACTCACTCATACACACGCACGCACACTCTCACACACGCACACACTCACACACACTCTCACACACACACACACACTCTCACACACACACACACACACACACACAAAGGCAGTCTGCTCTGTCTGTGTACCGATTGCACTGCTTCTGACCCCGGTGATGAAATGTGTGAGAACTGAATTCTTGAGTTTGGCCTCAGAAAGTTGCTGTGAATGTGTCGGTCAGGTTTATTGTTGTCTGTAACGCAGAAGCTGCAGCTTGTTTTCTTTTTTTATTGGAGAATCGACTCCATTTCCATTCATAACTTGTCATTTGAATCTGATTGTAATTGAATTGGCTCAACAGGATGTTGAATTTGAAAGACAGGAAGAGGAATTCCAAATTTACTGAATTGGAATTTTTCATTTGAAATGAACGATGATGCTCGACATCATCTAATGTAATTCATACTTCAACTGTTTTTAAAAACTACTTTGAAATTTCATTCCATTTCAAATGTTAGTAACACTTTATTTTACAGTGTCCTTGTTACACATCACATGTACTTACTGTAGTAAATCATGCATAATAACATGCAGTTAACCCTAACATTAACCCTGATTATTCCTCAGTACTTAAATGCAATTACACTGTAAGAAGGACTGCTTAAAATGAAGTGTAACCTTGCTTTCTTAATCTATTCTGCCTCCTGTTTGCTAGCTCAGTTCAAAGTCAGATGTTTAACTATCTGGCTTGGGTTCATGTTGGTGCAGTAACACTGATGCAGTAAAACTCCTCGGGTGTTTTCTCCGATCGATTCTGTTTCAATGGACAGATGCATCTCCTCTGACGTGTGCCGCTGATGAGGTTTCACTCAGGCATGTGTTTGTGAACGCAATGAAAAAGATTCAAATCAAGCAGGATCTGTGTCCTTCAAAGCCATTTTGTCGCTATCCTAATTATTATCATAATGTCTTGTTTTAATGTAAAAAGAAGAATCCTTATTCTGATTTAGTCTTGTACAGAGAATATTCCCGAACTTCTATTGGCGGGGTTGATTATTGTTAATTTTCTTTAAGCTTTTTAATTAAATGTTTGATGTTTGCTTTTGAATGTGGGTGTGTCTGCGTCTTTTTTCAGTACTTTTGTGCATTTGTCGCTTTTTTTCCTCGGATATGAAAGGGTCAGTGTTTTTTTATTTCTTCTATATTTTCACACCGTTTTGAACTGCAGTTTGTGTACAACATAGAAAAATAAATATGTATATGAAATATTAAAGAGAACTGTTTTTTGTATTAAATTGCTATTGTCAAAAAAAAAAAAATCTTTGTTGGGATCTTTATTTGAACTGTGGACACTCTTTGACAAATCTATTAATACAGTATATCCAGTGTACAGTACATTACCTTTCAGTTAGCCATTTTATAATCCATGATAACAAAAGCAAAATGCAACTGAATTTTTAAATGTACATTTTATCAAGGGTTTGGATTCAGTATTTTTTCTTGTATTCAGCAAGAATGTATTAGATTGATCAAAAGTGACAGTAAAGACATTTGTAATGTTACAAACGTTAAGACGTGGCTCCAAAAGGCAGCAACAAAGGAAGAGACTAAAAAGCTAGAGAAGCCAGGTGTAGGCCTATGTGATGAAATCACTCGGTTGTCCCACACACTGAAAAAAAAATACTACATTTTTTGCATTTATTTTAGCTACATTTAAATAAAAGAAAAAAAAAATGTTGAAAGTTAGTCAGCTAAATTTGTTTATTTAAATGTAGCTAAAATGAATTGATTGCAACAACTTAACCTTCAAAAAAATCTAATAAATTCAATGAATCATTTTTTTTTTTCAGTGCAATGTTGATTCACCCTTAAAACTAAAGCTTCTTTATCGGCATCGATGGTTCCATGAAGAACCTTAGACATCTATGGAAACTTTCCGTTCTGTTCTTCAAAATGGAAAAAGAAATGTTCTTCACACAAAGAAAAAAAATGGTTCTGTTAAGATTCTAATTTCTTTGGGGAACCAAAAATGGAAACTTTTTTTTTTTTAAGAGCGTAGTTCATGGGTCAGTCCTTGTAGGTTTTCAGTTTCCAGCTCCATCACCATCTGAGCTTCATCAATCTGTGTCCCGATCCATCGCTCTGAGATCTGATCATTCTCAGCTGGTAACACATGAAGTGGCCTCTAGTGTTTCTCAAGCAACCTAAAAGGGGGGTTTTAAGCCATATAAGGCCTGATTGTTACCAAACTCCTGTTTAACTATTCATCGTGGACACAGGTGCCAAGTGTTGGTGTGTATGTCTCTCAGGCCAAAGGAAGACATGCTAATACCCGAGATAAGAGCACATGTATCCCTGACCGACGACTGCAGGCTGAGCCAGTGCCAGGATCAAGGTATCTCTTCCAAACGTCTTCATTTTGCATCGGTTGAGAATGAAAAGTCGAGGTCAGAATCAATTGCGTGCAGTTCAGCAGCTCAGTTTAGTTTCAAATGCACATTATGAGTCTCAAACCGATGAAGAGCGGAGCTTCACGTGAGTGCTGGAATGTGAGACTCGTCTGATACAGAGCTGTTTTACACCGACAGAAGCACAACACCGGCGACTAGGGTTGCTGTTTGACAAGAACAACTGGGGATTTAAGGGAAGAAGTGACGTTTGGACAATGCCATGAGCAAATCCAGCTCATATCTTGGACGTTTACCACTGTATATCATGTGTTTGTCACTCACTAATAGAGTTGATTCCTCCAGTCTTCAGTAATCATGGACCAGCCTCTTCCAATGTCTCAATTGGACGTTGATGTGGATTTGGGCTTCGCTCTCTTCTTCTTGGTCCTGCTGTGTTTGTTTCTGTTGGTTACAATGGTTCGCTGTGCTCAGATGGTTCTGGATCCGTACAGCGCCATCTCTGTGTCCACCTATCAGGAGGAGCAAGAGCAAGAGGAGGGGTGAAGTTTAAAGCAGGCGGACCATTGGAGAAGCATTGGATTGTAGAAGAACTTTAAAACAGATGCTTCTGGAAATACTCCGAGAACACACGTGGAAACGCATCTACACTTTCTCTAACCCTCGTTGTGTGGAGACTCTTGGATTTCATTGGAACTCATCCGGGAAAAGGGATCTGAGTGTCATTATGAGCTCTCATTACCACCGGGAATCATCGAGTGCAAATAAATCAGCAAAACTGCGTGTGGATGTGAGAAATCTGATGTGGCTGGATGAGAGTGTCCTACAGAGGGGAGCAACAGAATAAATGTCGTGTCTCACTGAATATTCAGGCTTCTATTTTTGGTTCAGTGAGTCTTAACTGTATTAACTATAGTGCAGTGAAACTCAAAACCACAGGAAGGATGCAGTTACACTTTTACAGCTGATCACATGGCAATGTTCAAAATGTGAGCTTTACGCAATGCCATGATATAGTTTGATTCTGAACATCTGAAATGCTTTGAATAGGGTTTGAATAATCGTTCTTTTTTTTTTTATATCTACATTACATTTATTCATTTGGCAGACACTTCAAAGCGACTTACAAAAGAGATTTTAATTAGTTGGTTGTGCATGCATTAATTTATGCGTGCTGATTAACAGTTAAATAATAAATTGTGGTTTTATTGTAAAAAACAGTATGTTGATGTTTTTTCTTTTTCTTTTGGAGATATATAACTTTTTTTCTTTAATACAAATTAAAATACAGGCATTAAATATGGTCAATAGTTGACTGGACACTTTGTAAACTATTGCATACATTGCTAGCTGTTAATATGTACACACACACACACACAGACACAAACACAAACACACACACACACATGTCTGGTCAGCTATCCTTATGGGGACTCTCCATAGGTGTAATGGTTTTTATACTGTACAGACCGTATATTCTATTGCCCTACACCAACCCTACCCCTAAACCTACCCCTCACAGGAAACTTTCTGCATTTTTAGATTTTCAAAAAACTACATTCTGTGTGATTTATTAGCTTGTTTACCCGTGGGGACCTCAATTTAGGTCCCCACCATGACACGAGTCCCCATGAGTCTGTGTGTATTCAGGTTTAAGTCCCCACCAGAATAGAAAAACAGGTACACAAATTACACACACACATATACACACACACACACCTTTGATACTCTCTCACATAAGATACTTCTCGACAGGTTAGCTTCTATTGGGATTACTGGCACTCCTCTGTCTTGGTTTAGGTCGTATCTTTCTGGACCTTCTGAACTGTCTGTCCGAAACAAGAATTTAGAATTTAATTTGAAAAATAAATTTAAAATGATATATATATATAGCACTTTTATTCTGAAAAACGTGTCATGGCTGCAGTACGTACACATGGATAACACTGAAATCGTTAGATTCATCTAGAGGATTTCAAAAGTTTTAAATTATATAACATCCATCTGTCGTTTGAAAGCACTTTTTCGTTTTCAGCGCGGATTCGCTGAAGGTAAAGTGTGCTTGTAAAGACTGAATTGATGTAATGTCAGTGTGCTCGCGACTGAAGGTCATGGTTAAGCTGGTTTATCATTGATGGAGATGCTTTGTAATCTCTCTGCAGCATGTCTGTGTTTGGAGGAGTGTTCCGTCAATCCTCGGCTCGACTCTTCAGCACAGGTGTGTGTGATGCTCTCTATCTCTGCTGTAATGTGTGGAAGTGAGTAAAGTGTTGTTGCTGTATCACGCAGGCACGTGCGCTAGAACACGAATGCACGCGATCCCCAAACTGAGACAGCTGGACCGATGGACGGAGAAGAGAAGCGTGTTTGGAGTCTATGACAACATCGGGATCTTGGGTGAGCAAACATATATTCAAGTTCCTGCTATTTGTTAAATAATTCTCATCTTTGTATTTCAGTAGAGAATGTATTTGGGTTTCTTACATTTGTTTTCAGTGCTGCAGCAGACTATGAGTTGAGCTTCAAAAACAACCTGGGACAATTTTTTTTTAACTGAACTCAGTAGATAATGAAATTGAATTCTAATTCTCCTTAGATGGTTTAGAAGAGCAGTCTCGTTAATATGCATTTCATATTACAGTGTTTGACAAGCTACAATAAAGGTGTTCTTTTCTTTTTCTTTTCATATGCTGTTTTTGGTGTATTGCATGTGAGTCAGTTTGTCTCAACACAAAAGTTGTAAGAAAATTTGTGCAGCCTGCATATTTGTGTCAAAACTTTGCATGCACATTCATTACCCTAAATGAGAAATATTAAAAAATAAACAGTTTAACCAGTATTTCAAGCAGTTTGAAAAGTGAATGCAGGTCAAACTGAACCTGACACTACAGGAAGGTTTTTACTAACCCTCATTGAGTAATCATGCACTACTGTAATAAAAGCCTGCTGTAGGAACCCTGCATCTCATTATCTTTCATCATTTTGCCAGTATTCATATTTTTGCTCTCAAATCAATTAGTGACAAAATATGAACATATAGTAAAGATACAGTAAAATTTAAGACTTTTTTTTTACTAAATGAACACTTTTATATGCATGCACCAAAATAAAAATGTATTTGATATTAACTTGTGTGTACAATGCCTCACAGAAAGTTCCATGAACACGATGCAAACAAACAAATCGTTGTATTTTGAACGGATTCATTCTGACTCATTAAAATGAATCGCTCCTTCCGGTTCTAATGGATCTCAACTGGGGTTTAAATGAGAGATTTAAACTCTTAAAACTGGAAATCATGACAAGTCTTTAGGAAATATAATGGACAGATATTTCCTCACAATGTTCATATCACCAGCAATTAATTTTCTAAGTCTTCTGTCAGCACTAGGCTGTATGGTACATTGATCAGCATTGACTCTGTTTGACTGCAGGAGATTTTAAAGCTCATCCAAAAGACCTGATCCGGGGACCGGTGTGGCTCCGAGGCTTCAGCGGAAACGAGCTCCAGCGGCTCATCAGGAAGAAGCGGATGGTGGGAGAGCGAATGCTGACCGAGGACAAGCACAGCCTGGATAAGAGGATCAGCTTCCTGTACCGCCGCTTCAACAGATACGGCAAACACCGATAGACTTCCGCCTTCATTTGTCCTGAAGTGGAATTCAATTTGTGGAAAAAAATAATAAAAAAAATGCAGTTCCATTCATTAAACTGTCAAAATTCCTTAATGTCATCATCATTACAAAAGATTGACCTCGAATGCTGAAGAGTTGCATTAAAAACATTTATTTAAAAAATGCATAATTTTGCAACAAAAAAATTCTTATTGATTCCTGAAAGACAGTTGAGTGATTTCCCACATGCTAATGAGCCTCAGTGTGCTCGTCTGGTCTGGGATCAGCGAGGACTGAAGAATCCTGTGCCGTGACCGGATGCTCCGACTCCATCTGACAGGAACAACCAGAACACACACACTTTACATCAAGCGTCACTATTGCTGCTGCTTATCATTTTGCCAGGTGCAGTGTTGGGGAGTAACTAGTTACATGTAACGGAATTACGTAATTTAATTACAAAATAAAAGTAATTGTAATCAGTTACAGTTACTAAGAAAAACTTTGTAATTAAATTACAGTTACTTATGAAAATGTTAAGGATTACAAAGGGGGTTACATCTGATTTTTTCACACACACTCCCACATACAGATTTAATTGAGTTCTTCCATAAATTGCAGTGACTGCTCTAAAATATGAAACACCAACGTTTCAGGAGTTTAGAACATGCTTATTCGATAACTGTAAGGTGGTTGTGTCCACACACTGCTAAGACACATTTCTATGCAAATGAAGATATTTTGCATCCAATGTCTTCTTTAAAATTAAAATATTGTAATCTTTATTCAACTGATAACTGTCAGACTTCAATTTATTTCGAAAGTCTGACAGTTATCAGTGTTGAGCACATATTGTAAGTTTAACCCTGCCGGGTTTACATGTTTAAAAATGATTAATAGTTGAAACCATTAGAAATTTAGAAAAGTAATCAAATGTAATCAGTTACGTTACTTTAATAAAGTAATTGAAAAGTTACACTACTTGTTACATTTTAAGTAGGGTAACTTGTAATCTGTAACCTATTACATTTCCAAAGTAACCTTCCCAACACTGGCGAGGTGTGATGTTTGAAATAGTAAGAGTTATTGGAGATGTGCACATGTCTACAGACACGAACGTGCATGAAAATAAACAAGTCCTTTTCTTGGTGGAATATAGTTTTATACATTAATGGGTCATCGGTCACTGACACTACTGTTTGGGGTCAGTAAGATTTTTTTTTTTTTTTTAAGAAATTAATACTTTTATTCAGCAAAGTCGAGACATTTATAACGTTGCAAAATATTTCTATTTCAAATAAATGCGGTTCTTTTGAACTTTCTATTCAGCTGTGAATCCTGAAAAATAAAATGTATCGCAGTTTCCACAAAAATATGAATGTCTTCAACACTGATAATAATCAGAAATGTTTCTTGAGCAGCAAATCAGCATATTAGAATGATTTCTGAAGATAATGTGACACTGAAGACTGGAGTAATGATGCTGAAAATACAGCTTTGATCACAGAAATAAATTACAGTTTAACAGAGATTCACATAGAAAACACTTGTTTTTAATTGCAACAATATTTCGTTTTGTTACTGTGTTTTTGATCAAATGAATGCAGCCTTGGTGAACAGAAGAGACTTCTTTCAAAAACAATCTAAATGTTTGGTCAGTAATTACTGCATGCGTCACGGGTTTCTATTCTTTAAACAGATGTCGTGGGGGTCTCATACCTGTGCGTCTCGCTTTCGGTCCTTTGGGACCCGGTGCCTCTTTTTCTTTGGTCCAGCTGCTGACTGATGAGGAAACGTTGGAGAAGAGCTGTCTTCATCAGCACCCACAGCTGAATCTAAACCTGCCTTCCCTTCATCCTGTATGAACACATCGAGTGTTTAATGTGCCATCAGCCACTGATATGAACTACACTCTTGGAACAAATAGATTCATTACTATTGAAGATCAGAATTGGGTGTGAACAGCTGTATGTCAAACAGTTTAAATGAAGCTTGAGTTGTGTATCATCAGCGTGTTTCTCACCTCCAGTGTGATGGTGAGCTGTGCTGTCCTGTAATCATCTCCATACGAGTCCAGAGTCTTCATCAGAAACCTGACACACACACACACACACACACATTCAGCTGTTAGACGCACTGTATCAAATGAGAGGTTCACTGTATACTTTACAGTATTAGTTGGGTTTTTATGTAAATTGATGTGTACCTGAAATATATATATATATATATATACATATATAAAAAAAAATACAAATGCATTTTTGGTTATTATCAGTACTAGCCATTGTTGGGTTTAATTTGTAGGTGGCAAAGATATTGTTAGATTAATCAAAAAAATGATTTAAGGAATAGTTCACCCAAAAATTAAAAATAGCTGAAAATGTGCTCTCCCTCAGGCCATCTGAGATTAGGATGAGTTTGTTTCTTCATCAGATTTGGAGAAATGTAGCAGATGCCCTGAGGGTGAGCACATTTACAGCTATTTTTCATTTTTGGGTGAACTATTTCTTAAAACAATAGAAAAATGAATCATCAGTAGCAGTCATAGTTATGACTCTTACTCAGTTGATGCTTTTGAGTGTTTTTATGTGCACATACTTTCTTTCTTTCCTTAGTCGTCGTGTCAGTCTCTGCACCTGGTGAAGGCGTCCCAAAATCTTCTCATTTACCTGAGAACGGGTTCATATGACATTTGGTCACGAAACCTTCCCAGACATCATTTGCCCATCTTCATGCTGTGCTAAAACTGTGCTTATTTTTTCCATGGAACACAAAATGTGAAGTTTTGAAGAATATCCTGACCACTCTTTTCCCATTTCAGATTCAAAAACTGAGCTTTTTTGAACATGAGTGACGGTGAACTTCATTTTGTGGGGTCAGCCGTTCCTCTACACTACAGTTCAGTGTAAATCTGTTCACCTGCTCAATCTCTCTGCACCTCTTGCTGAGAGCGTGATACTTGCTGTGGTCCAGCTCTCTCCTCTCATCTTCTCCGTCCTGTGCGGGGCCCGACGGGGCCCCATCGCTATCCAGGAGCTCAGTGCCGCTGGGGCCCAGCTCCACGCCGCCCGTCTCCAGCTCCGCTTCCAGAATGTGACCCCCGAACAGCGGAGGAAGAGCCAGACCTGAGAAATCCTCCATCATCTGAAGCACATCCACAGACAGACAGAAGCTCTGAGTTAATATAACAGCATATCCCGCGACTGGTTTACAGATAAAGATGTTAATAATCTTACTGATTAAACACAAACTAAGCATGCTCTCTATGAACTCACATGGAGCGTTTCTGTTCTGCAATATCAATATGATTATGAATATGCTAATACGATTTACATGCCATTTTTAACCGTTTTAATTATTTGTATTCAATACTTACCTTTGGTTAATAATACTGCAAAGAGCCATACATGATTCAGTCAGTTAATTATAAATCCTGCAGGTATGTTTTCTACTCCTCATCAGTTCCGTCTATACATAATTTAAACGATACATCTGACAAAAGCAAGAATTAGCCTGCTTCATATGATCAAATAAAAGTAAACATCTACATGTTCATCTCCTACACTACAGCCTTCGAAACAACGAGACGCGTTTTAAACACGTCATTGACCGTTCAGCCAATCCACAGCGAATGCGTCACCAGCATTTGTTATCGAACTACAATTCCCACGATACCTGAAACAGGACTACAGAAGCAAACATGGCGGCCGGTAAGTATATTTTTGCGTGTTAGCTGCTTGAAAGATGTTTTATTTTAGTTTGGCTTGATCGTATTTACAAAAATAGAATCAACAGGCAGTTCATGAGAGCTATTGCAATCTATTCGTGTACTAAAAATAATTATTGTATGATGTGCGGATAAGAGAATGACCTTGGTCTCATACTAGCTGTGGTTTGCTGTGCTCTGCTTTAAACATGAATAAATGATAACTCATCGGAGGCCTTTAAACGCTTAACAAAATTATGGCAGAATCTACCATGGCTTGTTTTCGACGTGTACCATGGTATTCTATGAATACATGGCAATAATTCAGCACTACTGTGAAATATTATCAAGAACCATGGTATTATCATATGATACCATCATTAGGGTTAGGGTTAGGTTAGGCGTGACAGTTTAGTTAAACACTGTAATCAAACTCTTTGTTTCTCTAGTTGGCAGGTTTTTGAAGAACGCTTGGAATAAAGAGCCAGTGATCACAGTTTCCTGTGGGATCGGATTGCTGGGTGACTGAGATATTAATGCATCACATTATGGGTCTAAATCTTCCTGCTTTATGAATCTAACATGTTTTTATTCATTTATTGTGTTTCAGCTTGCCTTCTGCCGGCTTTGAGCCCTTTAACAAAATACACAGGAATGATGAACCGAGCTATTCCATACAATTATCCAGGTATATTATCCTCATGCAGTGTGTAAACGCTTGACACCAGGGTTATTGGGGTGTTTCTTCGATTAGGGGAATATTTTGCGATACTTGATTTTTGACTTTCATGAGCTGTGAGCGCTAATCATAAAAATTAAAACAAAAAACCTTTTGAAATGTTTTACTTTACATGTAAAGAATGTATGAAATTTTCACTTTTTGAAATAAGTTACAAAAAAAAAGAACTTTTTCACGATATTCTAATTTTTTGAGATGCACCTGTATATATATATACATACCCACACAGACACATACTCTCACTCACACGCACACACTCTCTCACACACACACACACACATACTCAGTCACGCGCACACACTAACACACTCACACACACACACATACTCAGTCACGCGCACACACTAACACACTCACACACACACACATACTCAGTCACGCGCACACACTAACACACTCACACACACACACATACTCAGTCACGCGCACACACTAACACACTCACACACACACACATACTCAGTCACGCGCACACACTAACACACTCACACACACACACATACTCAGTCACGCGCACACACTAACACACTCACACACACACACATACTCAGTCACGCGCACACACTAACACACTCACACACACACACATACTCAGTCACGCGCACACACTAACACACTCACACACACACACATACTCAGTCACGCGCACACACTAACACACTCACACACACACACATACTCAGTCACGCGCACACACTAACACACTCACACACACACACATACTCAGTCACGCGCACACACTAACACACTCACACACACACACATACTCAGTCACGCGCACACACTAACACACTCACACACACACACATACTCAGTCACGCGCACACACTAACACACTCACACACACACACATACTCAGTCACGCGCACACACTAACACACTCACACACACACACATACTCAGTCACGCGCACACACTAACACACTCACACACACACACATACTCAGTCACGCGCACACACTAACACACTCACACACACACACATACTCAGTCACGCGCACACACTAACACACTCACACACACACACATACTCAGTCACGCGCACACACTAACACACTCACACACACACACATACTCAGTCACGCGCACACACTAACACACTCACACACACACACATACTCAGTCACGCGCACACACTAACACACTCACACACACACACATACTCAGTCACGCGCACACACTAACACACTCACACACACACACATACTCAGTCACGCGCACACACTAACACACTCACACACACACACATACTCAGTCACGCGCACACACTAACACACTCACACACACACACATACTCAGTCACGCGCACACACTAACACACTCACACACACACACATACTCAGTCACGCGCACACACTAACACACTCACACACACACACATACTCAGTCACGCGCACACACTAACACACTCACACACACACACATACTCAGTCACGCGCACACACTAACACACTCACACACACACACATACTCAGTCACGCGCACACACTAACACACTCACACACACACACATACTCAGTCACGCGCACACACTAACACACTCACACACACACACATACTCAGTCACGCGCACACACTAACACACTCACACACACACACATACTCAGTCACGCGCACACACTAACACACTCACACACACACACATACTCAGTCACGCGCACACACTAACACACTCACACACACACACATACTCAGTCACGCGCACACACTAACACACTCACACACACACACATACTCAGTCACGCGCACACACTAACACACTCACACACACACACATACTCAGTCACGCGCACACACTAACACACTCACACACACACACATACTCAGTCACGCGCACACACTAACACACTCACACACACACACATACTCAGTCACGCGCACACACTAACACACTCACACACACACACATACTCAGTCACGCGCACACACTAACACACTCACACACACACACATACTCAGTCACGCGCACACACTAACACACTCACACACACACACATACTCAGTCACGCGCACACACTAACACACTCACACACACACACATACTCAGTCACGCGCACACACTAACACACTCACACACACACACATACTCAGTCACGCGCACACACTAACACACTCACACACACACACATACTCAGTCACGCGCACACACTAACACACTCACACACACACACATACTCAGTCACGCGCACACACTAACACACTCACACACACACACATACTCAGTCACGCGCACACACTAACACACTCACACACACACACATACTCAGTCACGCGCACACACTAACACACTCACACACACACACATACTCAGTCACGCGCACACACTAACACACTCACACACACACACATACTCAGTCACGCGCACACACTAACACACTCACACACACACACATACTCAGTCACGCGCACACACTAACACACTCACACACACACACATACTCAGTCACGCGCACACACTAACACACTCACACACACACACATACTCAGTCACGCGCACACACTAACACACTCACACACACACACATACTCAGTCACGCGCACACACTAACACACTCACACACACACACATACTCAGTCACGCGCACACACTAACACACTCACACACACACACATACTCAGTCACGCGCACACACTAACACACTCACACACACACACATACTCAGTCACGCGCACACACTAACACACTCACACACACACACATACTCAGTCACGCGCACACACTAACACACTCACACACACACACATACTCAGTCACGCGCACACACTAACACACTCACACACACACACATACTCAGTCACGCGCACACACTAACACACTCACACACACACACATACTCAGTCACGCGCACACACTAACACACTCACACACACACACATACTCAGTCACGCGCACACACTAACACACTCACACACACACACATACTCAGTCACGCGCACACACTAACACACTCACACACACACACATACTCAGTCACGCGCACACACTAACACACTCACACACACACACATACTCAGTCACGCGCACACACTAACACACTCACACACACACACATACTCAGTCACGCGCACACACTAACACACTCACACACACACACATACTCAGTCACGCGCACACACTAACACACTCACACACACACACATACTCAGTCACGCGCACACACTAACACACTCACACACACACACATACTCAGTCACACACACACACACGCACACACACTCACTCACACACTCACACGCACACACTCACACACACACATACTCAGTCACACGCACACTCACTCACACGCACACACTCACACATACACACACACTCACTCACTCACACACACTAATCATAAAAATTTAAACAAAAAGCCTTTTGAAATATTTTAAGTTACAAAAAAAAAGAACTTGTTCACGATATTCTAATTTTTTTAGATGCACTTGTGTATTTATATATATATATATCTCTTTGAGATACTATTAGTTTTTATTATTTTGAATTTTCATTTTTATATTTTCATTTTAATTTAAAGTTATTTTAAAGTAATGTTTTGTTTTTTTATATATACATGTGTATATATAGTTTTTATTAATTTTATTTCAGTTGTAGTTATTTTAGTACATAAATTTAAACTAAATTAAAATATGTTGCTTTGGAAGCTATCTGAAAGAAAAGGTTTTGTATATTTAATTTCTGTGAACATTTATTCTATTTCAAGTATCAAAAAAAAAATTTTTTTTGTGTGGTTTTTAGTTTCAGATTTAGTTTTAGTTAGCTGAAATGACCCTGATTTTTATTATTACATTTACTGATTTATTTATTCATTCTCAGATGTTTATATTGAAAGGCTTGAGCTCAGTGCATTTAATCTCATCATGAATCTGTAATTAGTTTTAGTTGATCTTTTGAATCACGTTTCTCTCTTCAGTCCCAGTTCGAGATGATGGAAACATGCCAGACGTTCCAGCGCATCCCTCGGACCCGCAGGGGAAGAACCTGGATTGGCTGAAAAACCTGTGAAAGCCCTTCAGAGTCATGTACAGTCACACTCACCTTTACTTATGTCTCAATAAAAGCCCTTTATTTAATTACCCTATATATATTGTATTGATATTGTAGATTATTTTAGTCTTTCACAAAATAGACTTGCTTTATCAGTAATAAACACCATATCTTTTATTCTGCTACAGTTTTGTAACATTCATGGGCTTTTATCATAATAGTTTGTGTATAGAGAGTGAAACAAGTCCAAACCACAGAGATTAACTTTGTTTATTGAAGTTCATTTAAAAAACAAAGGGAAGAAAGGCTATAAAGTTATCATGAAGTGAAAGCGTTCAAGAGTCCAAAATGTGTGAGTGAGAGCACAATGCTTTTATATCAGGCTGAGTCGTACAGTAAAGTCCTGCTTTAAATGCCAGTGTTCGCTGTTCTCTGGGGTGTTTAATAAAAGTACAGTGTGAGCAGGGATCAAAGTTAAACTCACAAACTAATACAGACTAACATGCAGCGGCGTCCAAAAGTCTGAGATGCTTTTCATTTCAACTCGGAAACACAGTCTAGGATTTAAATGAATTTAATATAAAGAAATGAGCATTAATCAAGTGTACAGGTGCATCTCAAAAAATTAGAATATCATGGAAAAGTTCTTTATTTTTTGTTATTTAATTCAAAAAAGCCAACTTTCTCATATTCTAGATTCATTGCACACAAACTGAAATATTTCAAGAGTTTTTTTAATTCTTTTTTTTATTCTGATGGTTATGACTTACAGCTTAGGACATTTAAAATAAAACAAAAAATAATAACTTTTCCGTGATTTCTTTGTAATTTGTTGAGATGCGCCTGTAAATGAGTGTTTTTGAGCATTCTTGCATCCACTCAAGCTCAAGATGCTCTTGATCATCTCAGATGATGACGAGAACATGATCAAATATCAAATTCATGTTGTTATCAAATTCAATGTAATTATGATACTTTATGAAAAAAAAAATTCTTTTAATTACAGTATACCATTATGTTTGCATATATAAGGTTGGAGATTAACCTTTTAGCATTATTCAACTTAAGATATCTTTATAATAGAAAAAGTTAATAAATGAAGGTATCAGAACAAACTGACCCAGGAGTGGAGAAATAATTCGAACATTTGTGAACAAAGGTCTCACCATTAATAATTGGTTAGATTGGTTTCAGTGTAAAACCTCACAACGATAAGCAACTTTTAAGACAATTCAGAAACAATTTAACTTACAGTAACACACAAACTCAAAAGTAAATGAATCATATTCTTTTTGGTTAATTTCGAATACATCGTTAAGTCTTCTCTGTCCCAAAATAATGGTGAAAAAGGGTCAGAAAGACGCTTATTTCTCATCTATCTGTCACGTCCTCCAGCACGTCTACACTTTCCAGACCTTCTGTCACGTCTCTGCGCGGTCTCAAGCTTTAGTTTTAGAGATCTGGGGTTTAACAAAACACATAAGAGCAGACGGAAGGGAGACCAGAGACCAGAGCGAGAGCCTCTTCACGTCACACTTTCACAAACACAATGCTTTTCCAAAATCCTTTCCAACTCTCTCAAAGCCTTTCTATATATAACTACACTCCATTTTCCTGCTTTTGACTCCAACAGTCCCTTCACCTGCTTCTCCCAGAATGCTCTAGGATACCTTGTCTTTATTCAATATTTTAAAAAATAAAAGTTTTAGGAGAAAGTATCTTATTCTGTGTGGGAAGTACACTCAGGAACAATTCACCCAAAAATGATAGATAGCATGTGGAATGACACGAGTGAGTAAATAACCACAGAATTTAGAATATTTCATGAAACTAAATTGTGAATCGTCTCCACAAATATCAGATATACCAAAAACATCTACGTTTTGTCAAACTGACTTTTTTGAGAATTGACTGTTTCATTGTAGACATTACAGTAAAGGAGTTAAAATACTGAAGAAACTGTTGTCCATAACATGGAATTAAATGTTAAAGGTCAGTGCACTCATACATAAAGACCTTGGAATATTTAATTTTTTCTGATAATGTAATATATATAGAATATACATTTGATCTGCTAAATCCTAAATGATCTAAATGCACTTAATTCTCTCAAAGGTGTAAACTCTGCCTCTCAGAGTTTGGGTTATTCATGAAGCATTCACAGGAGCATCTCTGGCTGTCAATCAAAGGCTCTGCTGTATCAGAGGGGCGGAGCGATCATTGGTCACTGTCTTCTTGAGGCGAATATGAGCGAACGGGTTGATCCTGTGAAGAGGGGACGGTTAAATGAACTAACCCATCAGACACGGAGAGCTCTTCTGAACACAGGGGACTAGCTTTACCTGCTGGGTGACGGAGGCGTCGAGGTGAAATCAGTCGACGTCTGAGGAACACGAAAACACGTCAGCGTCAGCAGAATATAAAACAATACATTCTAAATCCTTGCATGATTTAGTCAGAAAGAGAAATAAGTGAACATTTACAATGAAAAAAAATGTTATATGTGACCCTAGAGCACAAAACCAGTCTTAAGTCTCTGGGGTATATTTGTAGCAATAGCCAACAATACATTGTATGGGTAAAAATTATACATTTTTCTTTTATGCCAAAAATCATTAGGATATTAAGTAAAGATTAATGTTCCATGCAGATATTTTGTACAATCTTGAGACACTACAGCCAAAACCACTGGGGTTTCATGCACTGCTCAGTTTTGAGATTTTGGTCTATTTTGCTTCCATAACTTGTCTTTATTCAGATTATTGAAACTAAACATCCAAAATACACATTTAAAAGGCATAGTTCATCCAAAAATCAGTTGCTCAAAATCTGTATGAATTTCTTTCAGCTGTTGGAACAGTTGACGGTAGCCATTGACTTCCATAGTATGGAAAAAAATAAAAAAAATCTATGGAAGTCAATGGCTACCGTTAACAGTTTGGTTTCCATCATTCTTCAAAATATATTATTTTGTGCTAAAAAAGAAATACAAAATTCCCTATATGAAAACCATTAACTCTAGATATCAACAAAATCAAAAATTTTTTATTTAATGTTCAGATTTATGTTCTGGAACTGTATGCAAATTGGTGCGTTGTTTAATTCACTAGTATCTCAACTGCATATATTAACGTAACATTTTAGAAAATCTGCAATACAAAAAAAAGTAGGCTACCTAATGTACTCTTTTTTTTTTTTTTTTTTTTACCCTTTTCACCGTTTAAAAAAAAAAAAAGGAATTTCCCATTCACTGCAGAGCATCCATTGCTGAGACACTGATGCAATGCTGCATTTCTACAAATCTGATGAAGAAACAAACTCATCCTAATCTCAGATGGCCTGAAGGTGAGCACATTTGCAGCTATTTTTCATTTCATTCAAAAAGCAATACAGTCACAGTGAAGGTGGTTTCTCTGACCCTCATCCTGCTGGTCTCGGGGTTCATCATGCTGTAGGGTCGCGGTCTGAAGGTGCTGATGCGCTGGGACAAGACGCTCCTCTCGTCCTCAGAGTCAGGACTGACCTGCAGCATCTGACCCGCGGGGGGAAGCCTGTCTAACTGCCCCATACTGCTGCTGTTCACCTTCGACAGGGCAGGAGGACTGCAGCCGTGACAAGAGACACAGAGAAGAAGAGGGGAGTGATGGGAATGCAAGCCCTTCTGAGACAGCAGCAAGATATTACTGTATGTCATTGGGATGGATCAGACCTGAGCTCTTGTCCGGGAGTGCTGGGGAAAGGCTGTGTGTAGGAGAAGGGAAACCAGCCTTTTCTATGAAGGAGAGTTCAGAACATCAGCATAACAATAAAACGAGCGTCTGAATATCTGAGGCACCATAAACCTAAACAGCAATAAGCTTTTAAAAGGCCTGTTCATACAAGACTGAAAAAAAAAAATTGCTGATGAAGAAAAGTCTGTTCAAACCAGATTAAATTAAATGCACTGCAGTTAATAATATGTAATAATGCACAGAAAAAAAGCCCCTCTGATAATATAGATTGCACTGTATTTCAGACGCATGATCCCAAAGCTCACACTAACTGTACTCTATCTTTCCATCTTCAGCAGCATTGTTGTCATTAACAAACTCTAAACCTGTTAAAAATGTCATTAATTGAAATAAAACAGAAACAAAATAATATAAATATTACAAAAACATTTAACTTATTTTATCTCAGTTAGCTACCCAAGCAACATTTCTAATTTTCATTTGATTTCATTTTAAATTAATATTAATATTTTATTTTAATCTTTTAATCTTAATCTATTTTAATTTTTGGTTTAATTTTATTTATTTTTTTACATTTTAGTTTTAGTCATTTTAGCACTTATTTCAGTTAGTGGCCAAAGCAACATTTCTCGTTTTCATTTAAATGTACTTAAGTTACTGAAATTAAAGTTAAAATAAAAATTCCTAAAAATGTAAAAACATTTTTTAAAAACAAAAGCTAATAAAAACAACAAAATACAACAAAATGGCCAATAAATAAAATATAAATAATCCTTGAAAAAAAAATTAAACCAAAAGAAAATTTGAAATATTGCTTTAGCAACTAACTGTGATTAAAATTAATTTAACTAAAACTAAAATACAAATGAATAAAAACAGTAAAAAAATAAAAAAGTGAGAAAAAAATGTTGGACAAAAAATGTAACTAAAAATAAAATAAAACTGAAAATATAAAAATACAAATAATTTCAGAATATTACTAAATACTATATTAGTATATTAATAATACTAAGATAACACTGATCCTCAGGCATAGTTTTGAAGGGCTTTACTCTTGGTGTGAACAGGCTTTAAACTTGCTTCGAACAAAAGGAAAATCTTGCTTATGCCAAGCCATTGTAAAACAACCATATAAGCCTCGTTCTCAGAACAGGCTCCTCATATTGCTGACAGGATTATTCAGTTCTGCACCACAAAAATGAGGCATAGCTAGTGTTTAACTGGCCCTGACTGAAAGGCTGATGGTCAGATACCGTCCCGTGCGCTCGTTCTGGCCGTAGTGCCAGCCGTCTCTGGGTTCACTGATCAGCAGGGACAGAGCGTCTCCAGGCAGAAAGGACAGCAGACATGAGCTTCCTCCTCGGTCTCCTGGCTTCTCTCCCTCGCAGGAGTCTGGGGAGTGAGGGAACAGAGCCTCCACACGGGACGGAGCACAGAGCGGAAGCACTCGGGGAAGAGTCGAGCCTGAACCATCACAACCATAACATACAGTTAATGGACATAAGGAGAGAGTAATTCTTCACACAACAAATGACTTGCACACTCACACACACACACTCACTCACACTCACACTCACACACACACACACACACTCACTCAACACACGCTCACACACACTCACATGCGCACACGCTCACTCACACACACACTCACTCACTCACATGCGCACACGCTCACTCACACACACACACACACACACTCACTCACTCACATGCTACCCTTGTCATTATACACATGTATGTCCTCATTTGTCACAAAAATGCGCACACTCACACTCACACACACACACACACACACACACACACTC
>NW_015652166.1:166805-170923 GCF_001515625.1 Sinocyclocheilus rhinocerous
CACACACACACAGACACACACACTCAAACTCACACACACACACACTCACACTCACACTCACACACACACACCCATGAGTCCCTGGCGAGTGTCGCTGGACTGTCTCCTGGGCAGTGGCAGTGTGGAGGTGGAGTAGAGATCGGGAGCAGCAGGACAGCTGGACAGCGCGCGGGACAGAGGGGTGCTGTGGGCGGAGCTGGGTGTGTGGCTAACAGTGGGAGGAGACTGACACCCGGACACGCCCACTGCTGGCTGGGAGTGGGCGGGGCTGGCTGAAGAGCCGGAGTGGGCGTGTCCATTACTGGAGGGGTTCTGGTGAGACTGCTGCTGCTGAGGACGACTGCTGCTGTCACCGTTCAACAGAGGCGGGACTTCCTGTACAGACAGCCTCTGAGAGAGCAGACCCAAATCAACCACCATTAGTTCTACATCTAACTGAGAATTAGTTCTATATCTAATTGGGGTTATTTGGGAACTCAACATTGATGTTATAAGAAATGCTTTTTCTGCAGCAAGATTTTTTATTTTTTTTGGTCTTCTTTATTAATATAGATTGAAAGAACGCATGGAAAATGTGATACAAATTTTTTATTGATAACAAAATTGTGTCCTACAAAATACTACATAAGATTTATCCAGCTGAGCATGTTTTGGAAAGAATTAGGTTGAACATTTGAATTGAACTGAATTGTGTGGATTTGTTATATCATATTGTATCATTTTTTGAGGTGCATCTCAAAAAAATTGTAATATCGTGAAAAAGTTAATATTTTGTAACTTGTAAAACTTTCATATATTCTTGATTCATTACATGTAAAGTAAAACAGTTCAAAAGTTGTTATTTTGTTTGTTTTAATTTTGATGATTAGAGCTTACAGCTCATGAAACCTACAGTATAAATTGCAGGTATCTCTTGTTCTTTGAAAACACAATAATGGGGAAGACTGCAGACTTGGCAATGGTCCAGAAGACAATCATTGACACCCTCCACAAAGAGAGTAAGTCACAGAAGGCCATTACTGAAAGAGCGGCTGTTCACAGAGTGCTGTATCAAAGCATATTAAATGCAAAGTTGACTGGAAGGAAGAAATTGGGTAGGAAAAGGTGCACCAGCAACAGAGATGACTGCAAGTTTGAGAATACTGTCAAGCAAGGCCGATTCAAACACTTGGGAGAGCTTCACAAGCAGTGGACTGAAGCTGGAGTCAGTGCATCGAGAGTCTCCACGCTCAGATGTCTTCAGGAGAAGAGCTACCAAGCCACTTCTGAAACGTCAGAAGCATCTCACCTGGGCTAAGGAGAAAAACAACTGGACTGTTGCTCAATGCTCCAAAGTCCTCTTTTCAGGTAAAAGTAAATTTTGCATTTCATTTGGAAATCAAAGTCTGGAGGAAGACTGGAGAGGCACAGCATCCAAGCTGCTTGAAGTCCAGTGTGAAGTTTCTGAAGTCAGAGATGATTTGGGTGCGTGACGTCTGCTGGTGTTGCTCCATTGTGTTTTATCAAGTCCAAAGTCAATACAGCCGTCTACCTGGAGATTTTGGAGCACTTTATGCTTCCATCTGTTGACAAGCTTTATGGAGATGATGATTTCATTTTCCAGCAGGACTTTAGCACCTGCCCACAGTGCAAAACCACTTCCAATGATATTACTGTGCTTGATTGGCCAGCCAACATGCCTGACCTGAAGCCTATATGGAGTCTATGGGATATTTTCAAGAGAAAGATGAGAAACAGTGGATCCGAGCTGAAGCTCAATAGTTCCTCAGCAGAGTCTTTCCCAAAAAGACTCATGGCTGTATTAGATCAAGAGGGTGCTTCTACTAAATACTGAGCAGAGGGTCTGAATACTTAGGACCATGTTATATTTCAGTTTTTCTTTTTTAATATATCTGCAAAAATGTCAACAATTCTGTGTTTTTCTGTCAATATGGGGTGCTGTGTGTACATTAATGAGGAAAAAAAATTAACTTAAATGATTTTAGCAAATGGCTGCAATATAACAAAGAGTGAAAAATTTAAGGGGGTCTGAATACTTTCCGTACCCACTGTATATACACACACACAGGTGTGTGTGTGTGTGTGTGTGAGTGTGTGTGTGTGTGTACTCAAGATTATTTTATTTTACTTTGGAAGAATTTAGTGCATGATACAGCTGCATGTATTTGGTGTGCTTTTTTATTTTTAGAACGCTATTTTGAAAAGTAAAGAACAATACATTATACAATTATTTATGTATTGCGGAAAATATGCTAAAATAATTGCTCAAAATTTTCACATGTTCTAAATGAGAGAAAAAACTGACAAACTAAAAAAAAAAACTGAAAGCATGTAATAAATGTTATAAAAGTAATGAAATGTATGTATATTATATTATATTACATTAAATAAAAATGCCATTCATATAAAATACCAAGTCAACTATTATATTTCAAATTGTGTTTTGACAATTTAATAGTTAATCACAGACAAAGCAATCCTGAATCTCAGTGAAAGAGATTCATCTGAAAAGTAAATTTATTATATGATTTATATAGAGGAATATCAATATTTACATATTTCATTTATTTAAAAATAATTTATTTTAATCTTAAGATATGTCTTAATAGCAACACTGTAAATTCAGATTAAATTAATTCACTATAGGTTTTAATGAATAGCGAAGAAATGTACATTTAAATCAGGAAATTATTGAATAATAACCCAAATTAAATAGTAAGTAACAACATGCCACTAGTCCTGAGTCTAATTTTTGCTTTTTTCTTCAAAATGAAAACAATATTTGGTAACACTTTATTTTAGGGTCTCTTAACTAGTTGCTTATTAGCATGAATTTTACTAGAACATTAGCCATTTATTAGCGCATATTAATGCCTTATTCTACATCCCTAATCCTACCCAATACCTAAACTTAACAACTACCTTGCTAACTATTAATACGCAGCAGATTAGGAATTTATTGAGGGAAAAGTCGTAGTTAATAGTGAACAAGTGTTCCCTATTCTAAAGTGTTACCCAATATTTTTTACTCCACAAATCTAAAAACATTGATGTGTCCACACATCCATGATTAACAGACACAAAACACTTTGATATTCAACTTTGAGCACAGCCATTCATTAAATGAATGAAATTAGAGTATATTTTACATAAAAAACATGAATCCTATTTTATGACCATTATGTTCACTATGTTCACCATTCTGTCTTTTTTTTGCATTGTGACAAAGTGAAAATGCCCAAGTATGTATTTGATAAACCTGTTCTCCGTGTTGAGTGATTCCCAGTTTAGCGTTGCGCAGGACCTCGGCGAGTCCGGCTCCTCCAGAGCTCTGGGGGGCGGTGTGACGCAGCAGGCTCAGCGCTCGCTCCGGGAGCTTGGTTGGCTGCGCACATGACTGCTGCCACGATGACAGCTTATGAGACAACAGCTCTCTCACCTACCAAACAAAATCAGATCTTTAGACTGCTGATGGCTACATACACAGCTTACTTTAATACCTACAGAAGTGCTCTGGTTAGAGTCTCTTCATCTCACCAGTCGTTCATATTTCTTTTAAAGGGGTCATATGATGTTGCTAAAAAGAACATTATTTTGTGTATTTGGTGTAATGAAATGTGTTTATGCGGTTTAAGGTTAAAAAAACACATTATTTTCCACATACTGTACATTTCAAACACTGCATACACAATTGTTGGCACAGATGCAAAATGACATTATGCTGATTCTTGAAAGTAAAATGTCCAGTGAGTGGCGCTTCAAGCTTGTTCAGTTTTATGCGAAAAATATAAATCTGGCAACATTTTATTAGACCAAAAAGTCAATCTATTGTTTGAAAACACAGTCCTGACCTTACACCTAACCTTTTTTGCAACAATATTTTTGATGTGTTTAATATCACTGTAATACAGTTTTTTTTTAATTCGCTTTGGTACTATTTTCACAAGTAAGGTGTATATTTTCAAAACTTTTAGTACAAAAATCCAAACTCATCACACTTGTAACATCGCTAGTCATTCTTTCAAAACTGATCTCATGCTTTCATTACAATGTTCAAGTTTTCAGTCAACATAATCATTGTTTCAAAACATAAGATTAGTGTAATATATATTGGGAAC
>NW_015652166.1:172197-172611 GCF_001515625.1 Sinocyclocheilus rhinocerous
ACTTAATTCTGTATGATTTATAAGCTTGTTTCCTCATGGGGACCTAAAAAAATTTCCCCACAAGGTCAAAATTTACTGGGGACATTTGGTCCCCATAACATGATAAATACCAGGCACACACACACACACACATGCGCGCGCGCACAATAGTGGTTATCATCTTAGATAAATCACTTATAGTGTAAAAAAATAATTAATTACATGTGGTTATCCCTAAATTACAAACAAGTTCTTTAGAAACTGAATCTATTGAATCTACATCTATAGATATCTATAGATGCACCAAATGATTCTCTGATTATTAACCATTAAGATGAGTTAGATTAAATAATAGACAAATGTATTAAACTGAATTGTTATAAAACAGATAGTTCCGGTGCTTGATTCTGATTGGCTGAGCCGTGTTCGAAGCTG
>NW_015652166.1:172687-179426 GCF_001515625.1 Sinocyclocheilus rhinocerous
TGTGAAACCTTACTACGTATATGGAATAACCGTTTTATAAAAGCAATAAGCCCCAAGAAGCCGTGGTTTACAGTGAATTTATAACAGCTATAACGATAGTTAGTTGTGCCTTAACAACGCCCCTTAGCTGTTATAAATTCACTGTAAACCACGGCTTCTTGGGGCTTATTGCTTTTAGAAGACATGCAAATTAAAAGTTTGCTAGTAAGAGCTTTATGAAAGGCAGTTACTATGAATGAAACATTTATATAGATGAAACGTTTATTTTGTGTAGTGAAAAGGATACTTTTTGATTGTGTGTATTGCACTAAGACAACTGAAAATATTCTGAAACGTTTGAAAAAAAGTGCACTTTTCCATGTTTTCAGTGTTATACAGTAGGAGGCGCTATTACACATCTTCTGATAGAGTACAGAATCTCTGGATCAAAACATAGCGAAGAAGAAGCCGAAATAAGCGATCGCATATGTAAACAGATGCATATGTAAAATTGCTTGATAATCAAGCATTAAATAGCATATAAACTGCATAACGTTTCCAAATGAAATGACGATTTAGAAAGTGGACTCTGAAGCTTTTGGGGTATTGATGGACTCAATCTACTCCATCTGTGTTTTGATCGTCGTTCTGAATCTGATCCAGACTTAGTCTTGGACAAAAACGCCATTTTCTCCTCAGCTTTTTTGTTTAAAATGTTACTTTGTTTACATTAAACTTGCCCATATTCTAGTGTTGATTAAAAAAAAGAATGCAGGAAGCTAGAATAAAATGTTTTTTATATATATATATATTTGTATTGTTATTTGTTTGTTTAAAAGCAGAAGCTCAGTTCTTTCTTTTGGCATATTGCATGTTCAGATATTCAAACAACAAAATGCTGCGGGGGAGTTAACTGGAAGACTGCGTGATAATATTTCAAAGCAATTTCTGTCATTTTGACAGATTGCAAATATTGTACTTTCCTGCTTTAGACACATTCCAGTAAACACTGCTAACAGGAATTAGAAGTGTAAAGGGGACATTTTTAAATTGTGAAAACAAGCCTTTGTGATTTTTTTTTTAATTCTTAGTGAATTCAAGTGAATAATTATATGGGACATATCATAAATACATAGTGGAAGCAGACCACAAATGCACAGTATAGGTCTCTTTTTTCACATTGTTGCATAGAAATACAAAGGAAAAATGAAAATAATCAGGAGGAAAGATGCTGAGAACACTGAGAAGAGCTCTTGCTACAGATATAATACCAATGTTATTCATTGATATGTTACACATTATAGACCAATTTGGAGTATACGTCACAGTTACGTCACTTGCAGCTGCGCGGGCATAGTGGTGGCATAAAAACACTGGGAACAAGTGGAGGGAAACGGGTAAAAACCATGGAATAAGAGAACAAATGTATTGTTGTGCCTTTGGATGTCAGAATCGGAATGCAAATAATTTTTATATAATACTGTCGTCAAAGACGCCATTTGAAGCTAAACGCAGACGTTTAAACGGACAGACTATGGATGAAACCTGCTATGATTACCGGGACATTTAAATTGTGAAAACAAGCCTTTGTGATTTTTTTTTTAATTCTTAGTGAATTCAAGTGAATAATTATATGGGACATATCATAAATACATAGAGGAAGCAGACCACAAATGCGCAGTATATGTCTCTTTTTTCACATTGTTGCATAGAAATACAAAGGAAAAATTAAAATAATCAGGAGGAAAGATGCTGAGAACACTGAGAAGAGCTCTTGCTACAGATATAATACCAATGTTATTCATTTATATGTTACACATTATAGACCAATTTGGAGTATACGTCACAGTTACGTCACTTGCAGCTGCGCGTGCATAGTGGTGGCATAAAAACACTGGGAACAAGTGGAGGGAAACGGGTAAAAACCATGGAATAAGAGAAAAAATGTATTGTTGTGCCATTGGATGTCAGAATCGGAATGCAAATAATTTTTATATAATACTGTCGTCAAAGACGCCATTTGAAGCTAAACGCAGACGTTTAAACGGACAGACTATGGATGAAACCTGCTATGATTACCCTACTTTTAAAGCATACGTTTCATTTAAACAATAGGTCTATATAATATTCATATAGGGGACATATTGTATTAGCCCTACAGTTGAAATACAGGTGCATCTCAATAAATTAGAATGTCCGAGTTGATTTTTCTTACCAGAATTGTGAGATATAATCTCGGAATTGCAAGAAAAGCGTCAGAATTTTGAAATATAAATTCAAAATTAAATTTTTTATTCTTTTATTCAGTGGCTTGAATAGACTGCTACTTTAAAACTGTCATTTTCTGCCACCAGATAGGCTCCGCCCACAAAAAACGTCATCACTGTTTGCAAACACTGAAATTGGTCTATAGTGACTTGAGTTTCAGGGGACTTGTCCCCGAGTGCTTTACATGCTGCACCAGGTGCGCTACCGAGCACGTTTACATACATTATGGAGTGTTTGTTTCAGCTGGAAACCACAGTGAATTGTACATATAGGTACTTTTTTGTTTTTGTTTTGCTAGAATGTAGGTAGAGGCACATTTTCTAGTGAGGCTGTTGTGTCTGCTAGTCCTTTACAGCATGAGTTAGCTGGTTGAAGCTCGGATCTGTAGTGTTACCTTGCAGTGGTAGTTGGTGAGGATCTTGGTGACTGAACACTGACGGTCCACCAGAAAGCAATAGCGCCGCCTTTCTTCTGTCAGAGCGGAGCGGTAACCAACGGCAACCAGAGAGTCCAGCTCGCCCTGCCGGCGACTCATCAGCTCCACATACTGTTACAATGAGAGAATTTACATTAAATCAGCATGTGACTCTTTTAGGAAGGGGCTCCCAAACTTTTTTTTCAGCCAAAACCATTAGGCATTAAATATTTACTTGAAGTACCCCCTGAGATTTTAAGTTTGTTTGTTCACAGTTCTCTAAAGTTGATCACATGACATGCAAGTAAACAGATAAAATATAATATCTTTATTAATATGATTATTTTTAGTAAGTGTTTTATTTTGACTTTGCAGCTGGACTTTAAAGTAGACTCAAACCTCTTTTTTGTTGTTGTGTGTCAGTCATTCACACTGGTGTTTTAGGAGCCAAATCAAATTAAATAATAATAATAATAATATTGATAAAAATGAATAATATTAATAATTATTATTATCATCATCATCGTTATTATTATAATAGTTATAATCTATCTATCTATCATCTGACTATTTCTATCTATCTATCTATCTATCTATCTATCTATCATCATAGCAACACTCGAGCAACTATCCAAACCAACCTAGCAACCACCCTGGGTAACCTAGCAACCGCATAGCAACACCCTAGCAACCACACTGAGTACCTTAGCAACCGAATAGCAACACGTTAGCAACCGCACCGGATACCCTAGCAACCACATAGCAACACTCTAGCAACCACCCCGGGTACCTTAGCAACCGCCCCGGGTATCCTAGCAACTGCATAGCAACACCCTAGCAACAACCCCGAGTACCTTAGCAACCGCATAGCATCACCTTAGCAACCGCCCCGGGTACCCTAGCAACCGCAAAGCAACTCCCTAGCAACTGCCCTGGGTACCCTAGCAACCGCATAGCAACACCCTAGCAACCTAGCTTTCTGGTCCGGCTTTCTCAAGCCAACTTAAAGTTTGTCTTGACGAACTTTTTTATCTAGTTATAATAGTTGTTGTTAGGTTTGAACTAATTCTAAAAACGAAGACCAATATTATAGTTTTAAACTACAATAGTGAATAATTGATAATAATAAGTTTTATCATTATTATTTACAAGTTACAATACTGATATTCATGTCTAAAATGTTTTACTTCCAGATGTTCAAATGCACATACTTTTCATAATTTAAATCCTTGAGCTTTAATTTTTGGCAAAACACTACTGAAATGCTGTAAAATTCTGTCTAAATGCTGGGAATTATGCAAATATGTAAATAAAGCAAACCTAGTGCACATTGCATTTTCAAATGCGCATTAAACTCATCAGCACATGCATGAACGTAGTTCAGTGCATTTACAGTGAACCAAGAAGCAGAAAACCCTGAATCATGAGCTGCTCGTGTGTAAATGAACACAGTGCTGCGCTTCATTCACATTTAATGAAATCGCAGGCTTTGATTTGATAATTACACTAAGCTATATTGTGATTATCGTGCAGCCCCATTCATTTATTTTGATGTTACATTCAATATAGTAAATTAAACTTATGAACCCTGCCTTAAAGTACCAGGTCACCCAAAAATGGCCATAAGGTTGTTCATTTAACTGACCTTTTCATTGAATATCTCTGTCATTTTCTCCTATATTTGCCTTTCTAAACATCTTTCAGACTGCGATCCTGTTTTACTTCATGATTTTCCCCTCTCTCATTTTGTTGTTTTTTCACTACATCAGTGTTACTTTATTCTGGGCCCAAATCAGCTGTTCCGGACATCTGCTTAATCTCAAACTAAACGACTCGTTCTTTCTCTTTCTGACCTGAAACATGTTTAGACTAATGCTCGTGATAGCACAGCTCAGGCCTACATAAACAGAGATAGACTCGCTCCTGAACAAACACGTGCTCAAACAAACACACACTTGTTCACACATGGAGGAAAAGTCTTCCGCTCTCAAATCAGCTTTAATATGTAGGACACTGGGTCGCACAGCCGGCCATTATGAGTCATACAAACTACAAATGACTGGCAGTACATGACATTCTACAGTAATGAACACAGCAGTCAAAGAACTGGCAAGCAACACAATTACTCAGTTCTTCAGCAGGCGCTTTAATCCGAAGTGACTTACTGTTCATTTACTGTCATGCCAATCAGCGTGGCTTTGCTTGGAGGTGATTGTGACCAGGCCACATTGGGATGCAGTTAATTCTAAGGTTATTGAGTCATATTACAAAATGTTTTTACTAAAAAAAAAAAAAAAAAAGTTTGGTGCCAAATCAAATGTCAGGGAAGCTATTTTGCTGTCATGCGACAAAAAAACCCCATAAAACAGGAATTGATATCAGACTCCTGTACACAATCATGACTCCAGAAAATACTATATTTTTAAAAACTTTTCATGACATGGAAAATTAATTCAGGCTGTTTATTGTTGAATTGTTATAAAACTGATAGTTCCGGTCCTTGATTCTGATTGGCTGAGCCGCGTTCGAAGCTGTTGTAAATTACTCTACAAACACACACCTTTGTTTACTTCTGTGTTGCTCGGCAACCGCTTTGTTGCAACCACAACTGATTCTGAGGAGCTACATTGTTTGGTGGAAGAATACTTTCATGACTCCAGAAAATACTATATTTTTAAAAACTTTTAATGACATGGAAAATTCATTCAGGCTGTTTATTGTTGAATTGTTATAAAATGGAGAGTTCCGGTCCTTGATTCTGATTGGCTGAGCCGCGTTCGAAGCTGTTGTAAATTACTCTACAAACACACACCTTTGTTTACTTCTGTGTGTTGCTCGGCAACCACTTTGTTGGAGCTACATTGTTTGGTGGAAGAATACTGTTTTTATTAATATCATTACACTTTATTTGCTCTGTTTTATTTTGTGAAACCTTACTACGTATATGGAATAACCGTTTTATAAAAGCAATAAGCTCCGCTTCGCGTCGTACCTAACAACGACCCTTAGCTGTTATAAATTCACTGTAAACCACGGCTTCACTGGGCTTATTGCTTTAGTATACCATTATTCAAATACCACTATTTATATAACATTTATTTTAATGTGTATGCTTGTATTCAAGGTGTAAAGAAAATGTATTATTACTTTTCATTCAATGAAGTCGTTTAATCAAAACATTTGTTGAAGATGGTATAAAAGTTCACAGAATACAAGAATTACATTTTTAAGAACATTTCTTGGTGTATGTCTTTTAACCTTTATTTTTAACCCTCTAAAGTCTGACATATGAAATAATAGTTGTTTTTTTAATTAAATGATTTATTGAACTTAGACAAAATCTAAAAAAAAAAATCACGTGTTTATATCATATTTGATACATGAGGCTCAATCTGAGCACAAATATGCAATTTGGTGCAGATGCTGATATTAATATGTTTGATAGCTTGTAGATCAATGAGATCTTTATAACAGATACTTACATGAAATGATCTAAATATGAGTCGTCATTCTGTATCTCCAATAATATGTCTCAGTAAGATGAGATTGAAATGATCAAAACATTCAATGCATTGCAATCCAATGATGATTGAGAGCCCTTACAGAAAAGTCACATGAATTTCACACATTTTATAACATTTATTTTAATGTGTATGCTTGTATTCAAGGTGTAAAGAAAATGTATTATTACTTTTCATTCAATGAAGTCGTTTAATCAAAACATTTGTTGAAGATGGTATAAAAGTTCACAGAATACAAGAATTACATTTTTAAGAACATTTCTTGGTGTATGTCTTTTAACCTTTATTTTTAACCCTCTAAAGTCTGACATATGAAATAATAGTTGTTTTTTTAATTAAATGATTTATTGAACTTAGACAAAATCTAAAAAAAAAAATCACGTGTTTATATCATATTTGATACATCAGGCTCAATCTGAGCACAAATATGCAATTTGGTGCAGATGCTGATATTAATATGTTTGATAGCTTGTAGATCAATGAGATCTTTATAACAGATACTTACATGAAATGATCTAAATATGAGTCGTCATTCTGTATCTCCAATAATATGTCT
>NW_015652166.1:181422-195058 GCF_001515625.1 Sinocyclocheilus rhinocerous
ATCGCATGTAGAATTTTATGCCAAAAATCATTAGGATATTAAGTAAAGATCATGTTCCATGAAGATATTTTGTAAATTTCCTACCGTAAATATATCAAAACTTAATTTTTGATTAGTAATATGCATTGCTAAGAACTTCATTTGGACAACTTTAAAGATGATTTTCTCAATATTTAGATGTTTTTGCACCCTCAGATTCCAGATTTTCAAATAGTTGTATCTCAGCCAAATATTATCCTATCCTAACAAACCATACATCAATGGAAAGCTTATTTATTCAGCTTTCAGATGATGCATACATCTCAATTTCAAAAAAAATTACCCTTATGACTGGTTTTGTGCTCCAGGGTCACATATTGTCATTATTCAGCTCAAGTTAGTTCAGTGTTGGTTCTGTTCAGAAAGGGCATAATCACAATTTCACCTCTATTTATTAAGAATAATCATCTGTAATATTTGCTTGCTGGTTATTTATCCTGAAAACATTTCATGTTCATTTGGCATTTGCATTGGTAACAGGCCTCTACAAGCTTTCATGGTTGCGGTTGCCAGATTTCAAGAGTTTAAATCCCCCAATAAGAGCTGTGTTCATAAATGGAACTGTTTGAAATTCTTTTATGGTTTTAGTTTTAGTTAAAGGCAGGGAAGGTGATTTGGTTCAAAAACATTTTTTGTTATGCTGGTTGAAAGTCTGTTCACATCCCGATAGCAATCACTAAGTTAAGTGCTCTAAATGTATTTATATCGTCTGTGGAAGGTGTAGGACCATAAAATGTTCGTCCAATCACATTCCTCGGCCCGAGGATTACGATAGGCTGTCCTACCTGCCTGTCGACGTATGTATTTGCATACCTCCTCGCACCCTGTTCGCGCAGACATGATACGTCATCAGCGCATTCATTATGCTGTGTGCTTTGCACTGTAATGTTTTCTCACCGGTGAATGAGACATGAGCTAATCTGACAGTGTTGACTCCGTCTGTCATCGTGTCGCTGGTTAACCTCTGCTCTGCCCGTGTTTTGGAGGAGGCGTGGCTTTGGAAAGTGATTATACAGGAAGGGTGGGATCTTATGCTTTCAAACGCTGCTAGCCTCTCCGAAATCATCTACCCTACCTTTAACAACAATCTGATCCAAAAAATGTTATTTTGGGGCGGGGGTGGATTTTGGGTAGTTATATGAAAGTTTATAAAACGGAGAGTTCCGGTCCTTAATTCTGATTGGCTGAGCCGCGTTCGAAGCTGTTGTAAATTACTCTACAAACACACACCTTTGTTTACTTCTGTGTGTTGCTCGGCAACCACTTTGTTGGAGCTACATTGTTTGGTGGAAGAATACTGTTTTTATTAATATCATTACACTTTATTTGCTCTGTTTTATTTTGTGAAACCTTACTACGTATATGGAATAACCGTTTTATAAAAGCAATAAGCTCCGCTTCGCGTCGTACCTAACAACGACCCTTAGCTGTTATAAATTCACTGTAAACCACGGCTTCACTGGGCTTATTGCTTTAGTATACCATTATTCAAATACCACTATTTATATAACATTTATTTTAATGTGTATGCTTGTATTCAAGGTGTAAAGAAAATGTATTATTACTTTTCATTCAATGAAGTCGTTTAATCAAAACATTTGTTGAAGATGGTATAAAAGTTCACAGAATACAAGAATTACATTTTTAAGAACATTTCTTGGTGTATGTCTTTTAACCTTTATTTTTAACCCTCTAAAGTCTGACATATGAAATAATAGTTGTTTTTTTAATTAAATGATTTATTGAACTTAGACAAAATCTAAAAAAAAAAATCACGTGTTTATATCATATTTGATACATCAGGCTCAATCTGAGCACAAATATGCAATTTGGTGCAGATGCTGATATTAATATGTTTGATAGCTTGTAGATCAATGAGATCTTTATAACAGATACTTACATGAAATGATCTAAATATGAGTCGTCATTCTGTATCTCCAATAATATGTCTTAGTAAAATGAGATTGAAATGATCAAAACATTCAATGCATTGCAATCCAATGCTGATTGAGAGCCCTTACAGAAAAGTCACATGAATTTCACACATTTTTCACATGTGATCACATGGGTTTCACATTTATATGAGTGTCACATGTGATCCTATGGGTTTCACATGGGATTTTACATGGGATTCACACAAAAATGTTCCAAAAACACACATTTCCCATGTGCATTTCACATGTGTTTTTAACATTCTTTTATTTTTCACATGTGATTTTAACATGTTTCACATGTGACTTTAACGTGTCACATGTGATTTTCACATGTTTTCACTCGTGAAATTTCACATGTGCAGAATCACATGTGTATGTGGCCACATGTGACCACGTGTTTTTGCACATGTGAAATTCATGTGGTTTTTCTGTAAGGGAGATGAAGAAATAAAGGCTCCTCAGAAGATGTGAGATGTTCTGGAGGCTTGTGAAGATCATTCCTCCGCTGAGGAACAGTGAAAGTAAAGCTGCTGGAAACAAACGCTCCTCAAAAGATCCTGAGGATCAGATTTGAGACTCTAAAAAATGATTGATGGAGAATCAAGTAAAGCCGAGCTGCTTCAGTCCAGTAAGTGTTCATCTGGAGATATTACTGCAGTTATTCTGACGTTTACTTGATTCAAATTAGTAAAGATTTGACAGAAAACAGACACGTGAAGCTCGAGCTGAAGCTGGACGTTTGTAAAATTACACTAAAAGAGCTTTTACTGGATAAAAAACTCTAAACTGTCAATCAGACGACAGAAGACATGGAGTAGATTGTGTGTGACAGCAAAGTTTGATCATGCGTGTACCTGCATCTCTCTGTCTCCATATTTGTTGGGGTGGCGACTAGCTTGGCTCTTCCTCCGCAGCTTCTTCAGCTGTGATTGGCAGCGCTCAATGGACTCCACCTTTGTCTTCCTCTCACTCTGGTACTTCTTCAGCGTCGCCTGGACAAAGGTTTTCATTCAGTATATCAAGTTCTGGTAAGTTTCAGAGAGTCCAGGAGGAGTAGTTCATTCCCATATTAATCTTTTCTGATTCATTTACTCAAAGTGTTTACAAGACAAACTCTGTGTTTACTTGTTTGAGCTCCCCTATTTAGTGAATTCAGTAGGTTGTTTAGTTAGGCAGTGATGTCCACTCACGGTCAGATATTTGATGTCTAGCTCCAGTTTCTGCTCGAGTTGAGACAGCAGCTCTGAATGAAACAGCTTTAGCTGCAGACAGACAGAAAACACAGCAAATACAGTGAGTATGGAAACACCGTAGAGATCTATCTGTAGAGATATCTACACATTTCTATTGGCACTTTTAACATTTCCTCTTATTTCTTGATTTGTTGCGTACGACTAGCATTTCTTGTGGCACTCTGGTGTTTTGTCTCAGAAGATGGCTTCTTTGCAGCACCTGCTAAAGGAATTATGACATAAAATACTACACATCATAGTTTTTCTCACTATAGGTAACTTTTTCAAAACTCTTCATACAGTGAAGCTCAACAGCGTCTATGTGGGCTACACTCAATGAAAACATCTTTCAAATGACATGAATTCTTTTCTCACTCAGACACAGACAATGCCAAAATTATATGTACCTACAGGCCAATATGCACATTTTACACTTTTCAAAACGGTTACAGTAAACTTAAGTTCAAACAGTAATACCACACTTCTACAGTAATACCATGTCAAAATATATTCTAAATATAAAAAAAAATGAACGGACTAATTTTGAATTGTAATGTAAACGTGGACCATGTAATATTATGGCAGTGAGCCGTCTTTTTTTTTTTTTTTGGTGTAAAGAAATTTTACAAAAAAAAATTGTTTTTTTACAATTTCTATGACTTCAAAGCCTTCTTGATCCCCTACTGAGCAACAGTGTGTGTGTGCGGCTTGGTATCTCTCCCTCCCTCTCGTCCACCCCCGCTGTTTTCAGCAGCACAATGAGATCATGTGGTGTTGTTAATCTTTCAACAAAGACCTCTCTCTCTTTTGCCCCTCTCTCGCTTTCTCTTACTTTCTTCATCTCCATTTTATCGTACAGGCTTTGCCTCTTCATTCTCTTCTGCTGTAGTCACTTGTTTTTATGCTTTCGTTTCCTGTGAACACTGATGTACTATGAACTTGAACAATGTAGTTATATTTACTTACATTTTCACAATCAGTTCTCACCATTAACTTGACTCTGCCGGAAGTGTCGCTTCAGAAACATTTCAATAAAACATTTAAGATGAAATTGAAGTGCAGACTTTAAGCTTTAATTCAAGGGGTAGAACAAAAAGTATAACATAAAATGCTTAGGAATTACATCAGTTTTTATACACAGTCCCCCCATTTTCAGGGGCTCAAATGTAATTGGACAAATAAATATAATCATAAATAAAATGTTCATTTTTGATATTGTGTTGAGAATCCTTGGAAGGCATTGACTGTCTTACGTCTGGAGCTCATGGACATCAGCAGAGACTGGGTTTCTTCTTTGTGATGCTTTGCCAGGTCTTTACTGCAGCTGACTTCAGTTGTTGTGTGTTTGTGGCTCTTTCTGTCTTTAGTCTTGTCTTCAGCGAGTGAAATGCTGCTCAATCAGGTTGAGATCAGGAGATTGACTCGGCCATCACAGAATAATACACTTTTTAACCTTCAAAAACTCCTGGGTTGCTTTTGCTGTATGTTTTGGGTCATGGTTCATTTGTACTATGAAGCACCGTCAGACTTTTTTCTTCCCGTCATTCTGGTACAGGTTGGTCTTTATTTCAGTCGTCCAAAGAATGCTTTTCCAGAAGTGCTCTTGCTATTTTAGATGTTTTTTGGCTAAGTCTAATCTGTCCTTGTTTGCAGTTTGTGGTGAAGCCTCTGTGTTTGCTCTGGTGAAGTCTTCTCTTGATTGTAGACTTTGACAGAGACTCGTCTGCCTCCTGGAGAGTGTTCTTCTCTTGGCTGATGTTGTGAAAGGGTTTTTCTTTACCTTTCTCCGATCATCAGCACTGTTGTCCTCCGTGGACGTCCAGGTCTTTTTATGTTTCTGAGCTCACCAGTGCGGTCTCTTTTTCTCAGAATGAACTAAACTGTTGATTTGGCCGCTCCTGATGTTCCTGCTATCTCTCGGATGGATTAGTTGTGTTTTTGAAGCCTAACAATCGTCTGTTTCACTTGTATTCACTTGTACTTATATATATATATATATATTTATACAGTATATATATATATTAGGGATTCACGATATTATCGGACTGATATCCGAATCGGCCGATAATGGCTTTAAATGTACATATCGGCATTGGCCCGATATGAAAAATTATGCTAATATGTCTTGCCGATAAGAGGAATACATTAACTCACAAGTGGCAGCAGTGACAGCCTCCCCCGGGTCCTAATGCCCGCTTTGTAAGGAGTTGTAATCTGTAGGGGGCGCTGTTTGCCTACTTCTAATTAAATTAAAAGTAAAATAGCCTACACAAATAACATTTAGGCTGTGTTTCTGATTAAATAAAGCAGTAATTGATGTCATAAAATAATGAGTATGTTTTGATTTAAAGGTCAGAAGTTATAGCTTACATGAAAAAAAATGACAAACATGACAATTTTATATATACTGATTTATTATTTTTTAAACACATCATAAGCTCTAAAAGATTTTCAGAGTTTTTACAACTCTTTTGCTTTAGACCATCTACAAATGTTAAATCTTAAAATAAAATGTTAGGGTTAACACTGCATCCTTCTGGGGGGGAAAATGCAGCGATTGATATATAGTTTATTTATAGCTATTTTCAAAGCTTCAATGTACTGTCAAAAAACCTTCATTATTGTTTATTTAATTCTAACAAATAAGTTCTTGTTAAAAACTAACCAAAATTAAAAATATTTTGCTTATAATTTCTGCACAGGAGAGACTTGGTGTTGTTTCCAAACAAAAAGAAATATATCGGTATCGGCCAAAATGAGTTGAAAAATATTGACATATCGGATATCGGCAAAAATCCAATAGCATGCATCCCTATAATATTATAACATCATTAACATGTTGCAATATTTTCACTTTTATCAAAACAACAGTCTTGTCTAATAAAAGCTTGTTTCCGTCCTAAAAAAACATCTGCACAAATCTCTTGTTTTATGCCAATTTATTTGAAATAATTAAGTGGAATTACATGACAACATCAGTACTTTAATTGCAAATGTGCTGTAAGTATACTGTACTTGCAATGACTTAACTTTGGTGCAATACTCAGGTTGTGAACCAGACCATACAATTAGTTTGAGAGATTATTTAACTTTGAGGACATTTATTTACTCAAATCTTTCTGGTATTTTCACTGTGTTTGGGTTTGAAGTGTCTTACCCAGTTCTTTCGAGCCCTGGCTGTCACTGGCCAGCTCTCCTAGTTTGACCAGAGCATCGAAATAACCCTTTGCTGCTACTGTGACGCCTGGAGAGATAGAAAAAGAGACAGAGACAGAGAGAGAGAGCGAGCATGGGCATGTTACAGCAGTCTGTGTGCTACAGAATCCATGATTGTTTGGCAGGTGAAGTGCTAATGAACATGCATCCAAGTTCACACTAATTTCCAGTGGACTTTTGCCCATCACAAAGAAAATGAACTATTACATTATTACATGATGTCTGACCTGTCAGAGCCTTTTCATAGTGTTTGCAAATAACATTTAGGCTGTGTTTCTGATTAAATAAAGCAGTAATTGATGTCATAAAATAATGAGTATGTTTTGATTTAAAGGTCAGAAGTTATAGCTTACATGAAAAAAAATGACAAACATGACAATTTTATATATACTGATTTATTATTTTTTAAACACATCATAAGCTCTAAAAGATTTTCAGAGTTTTTACAACTCTTTTGCTTTAGACCATCTACAAATGTTAAATCTTAAAATAAAATGTTAGGGTTAACACTGCATCCTTCTGGGGGGGAAAATGCAGCGATTGATCTATAGTTTATTTATAGTTTTGTGTTATAACTATAATGCTATTAAAAAGCTAAAGTGCTTATTTGATTAAAGTTGTTATGTGGCAGAAAACACATATCATATAGAGAATTCATAAAGAGGTTATTAAATTTTTTCATTATTTATGTCAATTATTTTTGTTGATATATGCATTTTTTTTGCACAAACATGTGTATAAAACAAATATGAAGAAAAGATTACATTTCTAAGATCTTGGCGCATATGTTTTAAACTAAATTTTTCAAAGACGTCTCCTTTTATCATCTTGGATCGTCTATTTATTGTTCCCTTTCATTGAACACATACCTTGTAGACATTTTCTGTCATTTTGTTGACCTCGTCTGATCGTGACATTGTGCTTCTCTCTCCAGATCAGTTCACCTCACTTCTAGACGTCACGAAGTCACAGCACACGTGGCTACACAGAGAGAAAGAGATCAAGAGCATGAGACGTAGAGGATGGATCCGGCTCATGCAATGACCAACTAGTGTGTCTGCATTAGCTAGAGATCTGCCTTAAAGAAGAGTGCTGGCAACCAACCAGTTCACGGCAGCCATTGACTTCCATAGTGTTTTTTTTTCCTCCATACTATAAAAGTCAATGGCTACCATCAACTGTTTGGTTTCCAACATTCTACAAAATACCTTTTTGGTGCTCAACAGAAGAAAGAAGCTCATACGGGTTGATTTGACAACTAATGACAGAATTCTAATTTTTTTGGGTGAACTATTCCTTTATGAAATTGTATCTAGAATATTTAGATGTTTGGCTCACATCAGAGTTTACAGTGATGTGTTCACCTGCTCTTATTCTTAAACACTGACACTAACTGAAGTGGTGATAACAGCCCCACTGGCCTCAGGAATGCTTTCCTCTAGATGTTATGACACTGCTGAAGGGATTTGCTTCTATTCAAGCACGAGAGCATTAGAGAGGTCAGGCATTGTGTGATTGTATGATTAGGCCAGACTCGTAGCCGTCGGCCCAGTTTATCTCAAAGGTCTGGACTCATCGAGATCCTCCACAACTGTCTTAACAAACCATTTTTGTATGGATGAGCACAAGGATATTGGCATTCAAAACCAAGAAGCCAGTATCACAAAAGAATGGTCTAAAATATCAGGATTTTTCTTCAGTCCAAACCATGGAAAATTCATGACAGCTTCAGATATTGAAACCAAACCATCACCAAAAAGTGATATTTCATTTCTCCTGAGGAATTAGGAAGGAATTAGTTTTTTTTTCCTGCAGGAATTTGACTTGTTCTGTTGGACAGGTGGAATCCTAAATCATTTTAAACAAAAATTAGACATGCAGCATTGCTTATATCAAGTCAAATCAATTTTAATTCTATTTTTTATTGATATAGCACACAATACACATTGTTTTAGATAAGCTTTTCAGAAAATCATAATGTGAATGTTATAATATCTTAAAGTCAGATTAGAGCTGGATGATAATATAGTTCATTTTTTTTCCAATATAAACATTTTACATTTAACGATATAAACAATCAAGCTGTTGAGATTTGCTATACAGCATACAGTATATTGCTTTGCATGAGTGTACTGTATGCAGATAAAGTAGGATGTACTATATTTCCAACTTTTAATATAGCATTATTAAAAGAGCATTAAAGAGCACACATTTTCAATAAAGCACAATTTTATTAATCAACTTCATTCTGCTAGCAAATCCAATATCTGTTGTAACAGAAAAATGCAAAATCTATGTAGTCAGGCTGATTCAGTCATGAAAATGTTTCTACCTAAATGAAACCAATTATGTAAGATGGTTATTTGACAAAACCTTTCATGGAGTTTTTACCTTGTGAATATTTTTTCAATGTACACTGTACATAATTCCTTACATTTCAAAATAAGGACCACCTCTGTTAGTGACCCTCGAGAGATTTCATAGTCTGAGTCTGGCCAAAGCCGTCCTAATGCACTGTTATTGCATGTCTTAAGTTCATGAAATTGAGTCTGACATGCAGTGCCCTGGAGGAGAGCAGTTCTTCCCAAGCGCAAGAGTCAAGCCACTGAATAAACACTGTGCTCACACGGCTTCCCTTCTGGAAAGATCGTGAATCAGAGATTCCAGTCAGGATTACCCATCACATAAAGCTTCAGCTCTGTGTTTACAGCAGGTCAGCGCTCTCATGTGTCTTATTAGAGGAAGATTAGGAGGAAGAATTTGACCTAAATGAAGTTATTGAGTGAGACCCCCCAAACAATAACATTCTCATCATATGATACTTCATTGAGCATCTTCTCTTCCCTTGTTTTTCTGTGATTCACACTGAGAGCAGATGATTGACTAATAGTTCACCAACCATTACCAACATTCAGCGATTCACCCACAATATTCATGATATTTATTTATGCTTAAAGTTTCATTAAAGACTTAATGAAATAGCTTGACAAATGCAGTTCTCTTTCATGTGTTGTGTTTTGCTAACGTTCCCATTAAGTTATAAAAACATTATTTCTGAATGTTCTCTGAACGCCCAAAACATCCAGCTTTTTAAATGTAAAAAAACTTTTTTTTTCTTGATTACGCAAATGTTACAGGAACATTCCATTTTGCAAACATTATGGAAATGTTACTTTTGAATGTTCTCTGAACCTTCCGAAACAAGTAGTAACATTAAACAAAATCGGACTGCGCCATCTAGAGTTTCATGCCAAAACTCTGTATTTGGATAAACATCCAACTAAAGCATTTCAGGAAAAAATGTTGAATGAACACTGTACAGGCCTTATGCGTCAGAGAAACACATGTGCAGCCATCTATAGCATCACTGTTGAAGAGTAATTAGCTGGTGAAGTGGATTTACTTATTGTAGAGTAAATGAAGGATCTTCCGAAACAAGTAGTAAAATTAAACAAAGTTCTGTCATGACAACTCTCGGAGGGATTGGCATGGTAATGTACATGACAATGAGTAAATGAAAGATTTAAAAAAAAAAAAGTGGTTCATTCATAAATAGGCCTAATTTTTTTGTGCAGACCAGGGCCCATATTCACAAAACATTTTATCTAATGTTCTCCTAAATAGCAGTAAAAGTTCTTAGCTTAGAGTTTTCTCTTACAACCTATTCACAAAGCTGCTGAGACAAACTTTTACTAAGGAATAGAGAGACGTCTTAAGCTCAGAGTAAGGGGACGGGGTTGAGCTCGTTGCTATGGGTGATGTCAGCATGCTTACTAACTATGCACACACAAAGTTTTCCCTTTAAGTCTTAATTCTGCCTCAGTGACAAGGGCTCATCCCTTGTTTCAAATAGTCAGCCTTTAGTTTACATCACAGCCATTAACCATGATTTGCTATTTCTAAGTGACATCGGGGGGCGGGACATTCCTATACTAGAGCACATTTGATTGGACAAAAATGTGTCAGCAGCTCTGAGTGCAACATGAGTCATCTGAATTTAAGTCCATTTTCCTGGAAGAGAAAGACTGTACATTTTAAGTGAATGCCTCTGCCAAAAGTTACAAGTACAATTAAAAGTAGATGACCTCAAAACACATTATGGATTATTGAATATGAATCTTTAGGACTAACTCCACACAGAAACAGATTTAATTTCTACTCACTACATGAAACTTTAATCTTCAGTGAATATATAATTGTGTGCATATTTTTGCTCTGATTGGCCACATAAATAAATAAATAAATAGCATTCATTTCTATAACGTAAATTGAGATGTAGCAAAAATTGGTGTTTCTAATTTTTTTCTCATAGCTGACACCTGTTCCCTGTTAGAGTTGGTGATTAAAGTGATGTTATTGCAATGATATAGAGAGGAAATATGAGCTAAAGGTGGCGATTAGATTCTGCTAATGTAACAGTGAAAGGAAAACACGTGATGAGATGATATAAACATGACATTTCAATAGATAGATGTTCTCTTAAATATAGCTGCTTCTCAATGCAATAGTTCATAATCAGCCCATCCATTCATCGGGCTGAAAAACCATTCAAAGTTTAACAAGCAATGCAAATCACGTCCATCAGTGGGTTAATAATTGCATTTGCATATTTCTTTCAAATGGCACTTGTTGCACTGAGAGTCATTTAGTTTCAGTTTGTTAGTTTCATTGTATTTTTAAGTGATTGAACTCCAGTGTTCTGTGTTTTATGGAGGAATTTTCCTACCTTTTCAGTGTTCATGGTTTCCTCGGCGCTTTGTCTGGTATTTTTTCTTCTTAGTCCTCCTCTGACTTTCCCTTCTTCTTCAGTGGTGGGGGTAGTCGGTTTGTTTGACCCAGTAAATCCCTCGTCCACCCCTCACCCCTCGCCCTGTCTCTCCCAAACTCCTCACTGAATCCAGGTCAGAACACACTCAGTGTTCCTCAGATCACGCTCGTTCATGCTCACATCAAACTTTAATCTTCATTCCGCCCAAAATGTCCATTTGCCGTCGCTATGTAGCTCGGTCGCTGTCTCTGTCCCGGACAATGTCTCCTTACTCTCTGTCTGTGTCTCTCACTGGGACTGAATGTCAATGAGGTAACGGGACAGCGCTGTGAATAGCGCCTCTGCTCATTACAGGAGCCCCTCACACACACACACACACACACACACACACACAGCCGCTCTCATTCATACACCGACTCTTCACTTTTGATTCAATGAATACAATATCAGAAGTGGCATGTGCAAACAAATAATGTTAGACCCTTTTCTCACGTTCCTTTTGACTGGACATTATTTTTGTTGGGTTTTTAATTAATTATGACCAAAAATGTTTCTTTTTTGTCTTTATAAAAATATTTATGTACTAGCAAGGTTTAATATTTTTAGAAACATCCTTGTTCAATGGCTTTTTAATACAATAATTAATGTAAATATGTTGCTCAAAATGTAATTTTACAACAGAGCTTAAATGTGTGCGTTTCTTGTGCATTTTTTTTTCTCGCTCTCTCTCCTCGGTCCAAAAATGTTTGTAAGCACAAAAAATCATTAGATTAATAAAACAATTTGAACTGAACATACTCTTAATACAAATAGCATTAATGATTTCTGGTAGCATGGCCATTTTGATCACATTTTGATTAAATGTCTTTTGCTGGGGCTCAGCTTTTAATAAGTGTCATCCAAGATGTTCTGTATTTTCTGTGACAGTTGCATTCAAACAAAAACCCATGCTTAGCCATGCATTGCAGAAAATCATAATTAGGGGCCCAAGCCTCAAACACTGTTGTACTTGTATACTGTGTGTTGCCAATTATTATTTTTCTCTAAAGGACTAGGATCAAATTTTTTCTCTAAATCATTGTTTCAAGCCCTACAAGAATCTGTACATTCAATTTTGTTTACCAATTTTCCAGCATTTTGGATTTTCTAAAAAACAAACAAAAAAAAAACACTTTTCCCCTTTTGGTCCAATTCATGCATCATGCAAGAATCTCATGACTCAAAGTTTCCAAAAGAACATTGGTTTATCAAAGTTATTAGCCAATTTACTACGGCTGATAATGTTATGAAATTTACTATGTTCTGTGTGTACAAGATACATGAGGCTGTGCTACAATTTGTGAGAATCTTTGTACAAAACGTTTTACGCCACTTTAAGAAACATTTTCAAACTCATCCTAGGCCGTTTGTCTGGTTTGCACAAAACACCATTTTGAGATACTGTTTACAAAAAGTGATCAAAAGACTTGTTTAATTTAATTGTTTAGCAGGTATGGGCTGATATATTTGGTGTGGTGGCTTATAATGACTATTTGGCCTATTTCTTGAAAACACAATGTACAAACTTCATAAAACTTGGTATACATGAAAAATATATAAAAATATACAAAATGTCAGTGAATTTCTGAAGCTGGGGGTTTCAGCTGTTTCTATATGATCAGCCATTTATATCAATGTGAGTGACAGAAGGCTCTAATACTTGTCCTCTAGAGGGCGACTAACCACAGGACATTACAGTAATGAGTTCAAATAGAATTAGTTTGCAAAGAAAACTAATGTGATCTCCAACATGCTTACAGATCAAAAAATAGTACCTTAATTTATATATATATATATATATATATTAATCATCGAGTACATATTTGTCAGTAGCTAGACATAATTGCATTAAAACGAGTAGACAATATAATTTGTCTCTTAAATTTCTTTGAAGAGACACGCATGAGCCATTGCACTGATGATCACTGTTTGCCGACTATATTTTTTATAAATTTTTCCTTGTGCTTTTTGTTTGAGCTGTTATCGTTATAAATAGTAATTAAAAAAAGAGTAGGCTACTTAGAATTATTTTAAAGTAACTTAGTAATTGAAAAGTATTTAAAAATAATATAAATTGAGTTTAGAGTGAGCTCTGCTGCCTTCTTGCGTGGATCCAAAACTTCAGCCTTAATATCTTTTATGTGATTAGTTTGAAAAGTAGTAAGCTGTAGGGCCCTGCACGGGCCTCAAATTTGGGCCCTAGCCCGGCCCTTGTCCGACAGCTTATTAGAATTACCAGCCGGAGCCCATCTTTTTTCCTCTTCTCCCAGAACAGCTTATACTACTGTTTCAGCTATTAAAATAGTTCAGTTTTGTATGTAATGGCAAAGTGATTATATTTCGTTTCATTTTTTTAAAGGGGTCATATGATGCGATTTCAATTTTTCCTTTCTCTTTGGAGTGTTACA
>NW_015652166.1:195078-195677 GCF_001515625.1 Sinocyclocheilus rhinocerous
TTTTATTAAGTTAATTTAGAAAAACGTTTGGAGCATTTTCTGTTCGTTAAATATAAGTTGTTTTTTTTTGCCTTCTCAAATTTTGGCTTCTCAAATCATCACGACTTCCCTAAAATAAAATCTATAGATATAAAACAGTTCAAGCATATAACAATGTTTAAACGTTAAACCTAGATAAATGTAGTGCTGAAGCGCGCTTTGCAGGACATGGAGGCGCCAGCACCATCACTTGCATTTTTTCAGTGGAAACAACTTAAAATAGGCTACGCAGTCATTTTTGCTCATGAAGGTAAGAGTAATGCATCATTCGGAACTGTAAAGGGTCTACTTTTATTTGTGTGCACTCACATTATCAACAAAACATTGTGCTTTTACAAAATAAAGAAAACAAACATGCGCTTTCTGCCGTCTCGGTCTTGAACAGGAGCGCTTCACAAAAATGAACTGAAACTCAGTGAATACATACCTCACAGACATGATAAATATATCCATAGAAAGCTTTAAATTACTGCTTAACGAAATAAAACAAATCAAAAAACAAAAACTCTTTCATTATAATCATAATCCGTAAAGATGCACTTCTCTCTAAAGGCGCGTCT
>NW_015652166.1:197156-217481 GCF_001515625.1 Sinocyclocheilus rhinocerous
TTTTCAGTGGATACACCGTCATTTTTGCTCATAAAGGTAAGAGTAATACATCATTCGTAACTGTAAAGGGTCTACTTTTATTTGTGTGCACTCACATTATCAACAAAACATTGTGCTTTTACAAAATAAAGAAAACAAACATGCGCTTTCTGCCGTCTCGGTCTTGAACAGGAGCGCTTCACAAAAATGAACTGAAACTCAGTGAATACATACCTCACAGACATGATAAATATATCCATAGAAAGCTTTAAATTACTGCTTAACGAAAAAACAAATTGAAAACAAACTCTTTTATTATAATCATAATGTGTAAAGATGCATTTCTCTCTAAGGGCGTGTCTAATGAGGAGATGGCGAGTCAGGATCGACAACTTCATCCTTGTGACACTGACTCAGAAAACACTAGTTTATTAATAAATAATTCAAATATCTCCTTACTATTTCCCCCTGACTCTGTCACAAATCCGGTCCGTGGCCTTCCGGCCGATAACACTAGTTAATAAATAATTCAAATATCTCCTTACTATTTCCCCCTGACTCTGTCACAAATCCGGTCCGTGGCCTTCCGGCCGATTGCCACTAGAGGTCACTCTACCATTACATTGACTCTCACACTACACCTACAGTTATGTCACTCCAGACTACAGTTCCCATCATCCATTGCACTTACACAGCCGAATTCACTGAATTCTCCAATTGGGCGAGACTCGAGGGATAATCCAGGTCCACAGGCAGAGATCAGAACAGAGTTCAAACGGCAAGACGACAGGGCACTCCAAAAACAAAGGCAGAGATATATACACGGGAAAACAGGCAAGACTAAACTAAACTAGGAACTATGAAAAAGACAAAACTAAGACAATGAATGAGGCTCCGTATAGCAGCTAACACTAGGAGAGTGGAAAACACAGAACAATACTAGAGACCAAACAGGAAAATAAACACGGAAATGGCTTGGTAAAGTAGCTAACACGTGGAGAGTGAAAAACGCTAGACAATACTCAGTGAGCTGAACAGGAACTGAGTGGGTGTTAAATAGAGTGTGTAATGGCTCTCAGGTGAGCGTGTGATTAGTGAAGGCTGTGTGATCAGTGAATTCAGCTGTGTAAGTGCAATGGATGATGGGAACTGTAGAGCGACGGATGGATGATGGGAACTGCAGAGCGAGCGTGCCGTCAGCGCAGCTGAAGAGTTCTGCATTCAAACGCACGCAACAGGCTAAAGCTTGCAGCAAAGCACCGGCAAAAGTAATTACCATGAATGTGTCTGTCACAAATCCGGTCCGTGGCCTTCCGGCCGATTGCCACTAGAGGTCACTCTACCATTACATTGACTCTCACACTACACAGACTGTTACATGTCACTCGAGTAATTACTTTTGCTGGTGCTTTGCGGCAAGCTTTAGCCTGTTGCGTGCGTTTGAATGCAGAACTCTTCAGCTGCGCTGACGGCACGCTCGCTCTGCGGGACACTAAACACTAAACACCGTCGAGTAGCACGGTCTCGTGTTGTTTCCACCAGCGCAGCAATTTTTTTTTTCATCACTAACTGATGGATGTCTAAAATATAAAAATAAGGAGAAGCCTAAAACAGGCCTGAGGTCTGAACTATGACATGAAAATTGACCTGAAGCCCGGGCGTAAAAAAAAAAGTCGGGGCCCGGGCTTAAATACAGGGCTCTAGTAAGCTGATATAACAGAAACCGTTGACGTTTTATATGCTGTGAAATTTAAGATAACATGCGTTTATGATCAAAACACTCCGACAATGGAAATAAACTTAACGTGCTGGAGTTTTTATTATTTTTTTTAAATTTGTATTATATTAATTAATTATGCCGTTTGTTTTAACGTAAAATAGCTATATCTAGCGCAAAACTCTTCATATGTCGAAGTTCTGACTTTTGCCATAGTTCTATACTGAGTCAATCCATACCGTGCATGCTAGTTAAAGGGGTCATATGATGCTTTTTTAAAGATCATTATTTTGTGTATTTGGTGTAACAGAATATGTTGACATGCTTTAATGTTCAAAAAACACATTATTTTTCAAATACTGTACATTATTGTAGGCCCTCTATGCCCCGCCTCTCTCAAACACTTCGTTTTCTACAAAGTCCCTCCTTCAGACAAGCTCTCGCTCTCTCTCTCTCTCGCTCTCTCACTCTCTCTCTCTCGCTCTCTCTCTCTCTCTTTCTCTCGCTCTCTCACGCTCTCTCTCGCTCTCTCTCTCTCTAGCTCTCTCTCTCTCTCTCGCTCGCTCGCTCGCACACACACACACACACACACACACAGGAAAACTTCAAATCGCATCATATGACCCCTTTAATAATTGAATAATTGAAATTTATTCTGGACTACACGTGTGATTTGTACTATTTTAGAACTCTTTGTTGGTTTGTATGTGTAACATTTTGATCACATGATTCTCATCACGTTGAGCGCTTATTTGCACCTAAATTCTATTGCTATTATAACATCACAGTATCACTGCTGTAATCTTTATTTCTTGTGTGCGAACACGGTTTCTGTCTTACCATGAAGGTACATCTCTATAGAAATACATACATTAGTGATTAACTCATATCTCTAATGTTGATCTTCTCTGCTCCTGAACGACTCTTCTTATGCTACTGTTTGAGTCAACGTGCAAGAAAGCTCACTGAACACCAGTAAATTACTACGGTAAGTTCAATAATGTGCAGCATGAATGTTTTGTCTGAAAAATCACTATCTCTGTCTGTTTCTGTGCATGATCCTCCATCTACATGCCACTGTTTGAGCTGCTCTACCACAACAACAGAAATGAGAGAAAAGTCATGTGACCACAATCAAGGTAAAAGGTATTGCTGTTATTTACTTTAACACAAGCTGTACACGCTTAATTGGAGTGCTGTCATACAAGGACATACAAGGTATCTGCCTTTCTATGCTGGAAAATATATCTAAAAATACACAAATACATCAAAAATTATTAACTTATGTTGAAATATCATAAAAGCATTATTTTTAAATAATCACTACAACACTGGTCATCTCTGTTCCATGTTGTGACTCTCTACATCTACATGGAGACAAAGGTAAATTAATGCGGTAAGATCAGTAAGCCAAATTTTTATTACAATAAAATTACAAATTTGTTTCATTTGAATACATCAGAAAATCCCTGCATTTCTGATACTGCTCTTTTATATTTGTTTTCTCCCTCATGTTTGACTCTCCTCATCTACATGCCACTGTTTGAGTGCATCAGTGGAAAATGTGGTAAGAAGAGTCATGTGACTACATTAAATGAACATGGTAACCCAACTTTTTATTCCTTAAAAAACTTAAATAACGCACTTTTCTACAATAATGACTTAAGTCTTGTCCAAGCAACACAAATATTATGCCATTTAGTGGTACAACTTTGCTTTTTCATTAATAAATGCATTTATGCATTAATTTTATGAGAAAATATAGATTCAGCGTGTGTTATATTAAAATCCCTCCGTGGGAATGTGCCTCTCATGAGTTTCACAGTTTCCACCGGCCCGTCTGTCAGTATTTGTGTACTCCAGTGTAAGCCTGTTGTGCGTGTTTTTCAGTAGAAATCTATTTTGGTCCCTCTGCTTCCGCACACCTCAGTGTTAGACACTGACGCTCAGAGATAAAGCGATACAGGAGCTCCACCTCGCCAGGTCTGGCCTAGTAACCGGATGACCCTCTCTCTGTCTCCTGTAGTATCAGATGGAAGTGAGGACATCATCTTTCTCAGAACTCAGCAGACAGCAAACTGAGCTCCTGAATGTCTGCGCTGGTGTCGCTCTAGTTGGCGTCCTGCCTGAAATTAAACGTTCCTCCAAAACACCTATTAAACTCATTCAGCCTCACCTCAACATCCCACCTGAAAAGACTGCTATAGTTGTCAAGTGGGAACGTTGTCAGATCCGGGGCGATATATTTCAGTCACTAGAACATTTTTAGTTAAAAGTCCAATTACAAAAATGTTTTTCTCTGTTTTCAAAGAAGTGTCCTATGCTCACCAAGGCTGTATTTATTTGATCAAAAATACAGTAAAATAGTAATATTGTGAAATATTATTGTAATTTAAAACAACTGTTTTCTATGTGAATATATTGTAAAATGTAATTTATTTCTGTGATTAAAGCAGAATTTTCATCATCGCTACTCTAAGATCATTCTAATATGCTGATTTGCTGCTCAAGAAACATTTCTGATTATTATCAATGCTGAAAACAGTGGTGCTGCTTCATATTTTTGTGGAAACCGTGATACACTACCATTCAAAAGTTTGAGGTAATATAAAAGATAAAATAATATGTTTATTAATCAAAGACACGTTAAATGGATCAAAAGTGACAGTAAAGACATTTATAATGTTACAAAATATTTCTATTTCATATAAATTGTTCTTTCAAATTTTCTAATCATCAAAGGATCAAAAAAAGTATCATGATTTTCATAAAATATTAAGTAACAAACTGTTTTTTTTAACATTGATAAAAAAAAACATTATTAAAAATAAAATAAAAACATAAAGAAATCTTAAATTTTTTTGATAATTATTCCAAACTTTTGACAGGCAGTGTGTGTGTGTGTGTAATATATGGGAGGGGGCTGCTGGATCACTGTTTGTGTCTGTTTGGTAGTTCAATGTAAAATAGACATGCATGTAGTTGAGTAAGGTAACTTAAAGGGCTAGTTCGCCCAAAAATAAAAATCCTGTCATTAATTACTCACCCTCATGTCGTTCCAAACCCGAAAGACATTTGTATTGTTCTTTCAAATTTTCTAATCATCAAAGGATCAAAAAAAGTATCATGATTTTCATAAAATATTAAGTAACAAACTGTTTTTTTTAACATTGATAAAAAAAAACATTATTAAAAATAAAATAAAAACATAAAGAAATCTTAAATTTTTTTGATAATTATTCCAAACTTTTGACAGGCAGTGTGTGTGTGTGTGTAATATATGGGAGGGGGCTGCTGGATCACTGTTTGTGTCTGTTTGGTAGTTCAATGTAAAATAGACATGCATGTTTACAGCACTGCTTCTTACAGTACTGTACATGATACACTCACACAAGAGGTTAGTTAAGGTAATGCTATGATTAATTCAGTGGTTTATCATAATGCCGTATATCCTCCTCACACTCAGGGGTCGTGTGCGCAGACATTAGGTTAATTCTCCTTCGCTCTTCATCAGCACAAATTTTTTTTTAATCTGCTCAAATCTTTACCCCTTTCTCAAATCGAGCCGATCTCAGATGCCTGTCTGTGTGACGTCACAAAAACAGGCCCCGCCCACGATAGTTTGATTGACAGTAGCGTTTCAGCACAGACTGGACTGGTGTCTTACCTTAGCTCCGCCCTCAGTGAGCTGTCATCAGTCCGCCATTGTTTCACCGCCGGAGCAGATGTCAGCAGAGCTCATTAACATTTAAAGGAAAATGATACAAAAACAGCTTGATCTGAAAGAGCTGTTTTTGACAGGGTAAAAAAGGTGTTTTTTACACTACCATTGAGAAATTTTAAACTAAAATATGTTACAGACTTTTCATTAAGACCCTAAAGAATCATATCAACTTGTGGCAAATGGGCATTCGATGACCCCTTTAAGACTGGTTTTGTGGTCCAGGGTCACATATATAAGTTGAGTAAGGTAACTTAAAGGGCTAGTTCGCCCAAAAATAAAAATCCTGTCATTAATTACTCACCCTCATGTCGTTCCAAACCCGGTTAACCTTTGTTTGTCTTCAGAACACAAATTAAGATATTTTTGATGAAATCCGCCAGCTTTCTGACTCTACATAGACAGAAACGCAACTACCAAGTTCAAGGCCCAATACTTTTTGTGTGCGCAAAGAAACGTCACATGCATGCGTCGTGGTCCTCTCGTGAATGCACATCGACTGAAATTGTTGAATATTTGTCGTTATTTTTGTTTTCACAAAAAGTATTCTCGTAGCTTCATAAATTACGGTTGAACCACTGATGTCGCATGGACTATTTTCATGATGTCCTTACTACCTTTCTGGGCCTTGACCGTGGTAGTTCCCTTGCTGTCTTTGGAGGGTCAGGAAGCTTAACAAAAATCTTAATTTGTGTTCTGAAGATGAACGAAGGTCTTAAGGGTTTGGAATGACATGAAGGCGAGTAATTACAGAATTTTAATTTTTGGGTGAACTATCCCTTTAACCAGTTTAACGTTTTTCTGTAACTTTTTACTTTTTATTTTACATTTTTGGTTGTAACAAAAAATAAACAAAAAATATTACAGATGCTTTGGCTGAGAGTTCAGAAAGCTTCAAATGGTAACCTGTTTTACAGTGTAACTAATGGAGAGTCCAGTTAAATAAACCAATAAATCAGAGTTGTTTTCTATAAGTAACTCTGTCTCGTTGTGAACTCATCTGACTGTTGCCAGTACAGGACAGTCACAGGTGAGCTGACCTCTGACCTCTGCCCTCTGCCCTCCGGCTGTGTGCCGAGCAGATTTCTGTCTTCCTGGAAACAGAAGCAGAGCTGACACACAAACACCCAACATCAGGTCACAACAAACACATTTACACAAGTTAACTAACCTGACTGGAGAACAATGTGATAATAATACTTCATGTAGTTTACTTTCATGACTTGTTTAGTAGAGTTGCCGCTCTGTTTCTGAGAGTTTTTATTAACAAACATCATAGAATCTGATTGATCAGTCAAGACACTGCTTGGTTAAATGTTGTCAAGTAATTTCTTAGATTTCTGTGCTATAGTTTTATGTCTCTCATATCATCCTATAGTCTAAGACAACACAAAATAAAGCACCACAAACACTCAATATTTCATATTACTATTTTTTTTTTCCAGTCACTGTTTTACATTTCTATTCTGTTGAACAGAAAGACAAACTAGCTTTTTAAGCATCATATCATAATGATCCAGTTTTCATCCTCCTTGTTTGGCACAGAATAAAGGAAGTTTATGGATTATCACACTGCCATATTTTACAGTGATCTTCCGAACTGTCTGTTACATTGTGACTGGATGGTAATTAATGAGTCGCTAATGTATTTCTGTGCTTTGTGTTTGTGCATATTCCCTCTGACCTCAATCAGCGTCCATCTGTCTCGGTGGCTGCTGTGCTGGATTCTGCTCAGACTGTAATTAGGCCGGTTATCTGGTTAAGACCTGTGACAGCATGCGGCACAACATGGCCTCAGTCTGAAGAGCTTCTTGAGCCGTATACAGCATGTCAACAGAGTTGCAGTTGTGATGTAAAATGACTAAGAAACATTTACGGTAAGTGTTGGTCACTACTCAAATGTATGAAAGCAGAAAAAGCTCTTTGGTTTATCGTCTCAAATCCTGCAGCAGATCATGATCGTCAGGATGTGTTTATGCAGCTTTTAAATCAAAAGTGACGCACCAAATTTTAAAATTTATGTTTATTTATTTTTTAATTTACGGTTACAGTCATGCATTTAGCGGACACTTTTTATACAAAGCAACGTGCAAACAGGAACAAAAGCGAGTGTGGTTACTATAAAACTATAAGCACCAAATTTTAAAATGTATGTTTATTTTTTTTTAAATTTACGGTTACAGTCATGCATTTAGCGGACACTTTTATACAAAGCAACGTGCAAACAGGAACAAAAGCGAGTGTGGTTACTATAAAACTATAAAAAAGTTACTTGAAACAAAATAAACTTTTAGTGAAATAAAAAATAAAACTATATAGACGTGTTTAAAAAAGACAAAAACAACAAAATTACTAAAACTAACTAAAATTAAAATACTAATTTAAAAATATCATTAAAAAACTATAATAATACAGTGAATTCTATTTACACAGAAACAGCAAGTGGAAACACTTGAAATTAAAACACACCAATAATCTTTGTTTTATTCACAACTTTGAAAAATCATTTTTTACACTCTTTAATCTCAATGATGCTAAATATTCCTATCACAGAGTCAACAACGCTTGCAATATACAATGCCAGGTTACTAGATTAGGAAGTAAACTGTTCACTCAAATTCTCATAATATATTGTTATTGTTAAATTGTTATATACTGCATATGAAAAGAAGCATTTTCACTAGTGCTTTTGCAGCCCGCTGTCTATATTGTCTACTTGGACAGCAACAAATGTTAAACCTAAAGGTCTTTCTAGCACATCCCGAACATTTCATCACGTCTTTTAAACACAAACTGTAATGAAATTTCTAACTGCACGCTCTTGAGATAGGCTGGGGTTAGTGAGCACAGGACAAAAGAGACTTTAATTGCTGTTGAGCGGCGGGGGCTACAGAAGAGAAGAGGAGGAGAGGAGCGGAGGGGAGGCGCGTGTTACACAGACTCTACTGGATTAAGTCCCTTACAAGCCGTCTGGTGACTGAGTTGGACTAGCAGTACAGGACAAACCTGCAGGAGTCCAAACAGCCTCAATACAGGACATCAGGACAAACGAGATACAGCATCTGCACTGTTACTGTAAGTCTCTGTTATTGACAGATTGTCATAGATCCCTCGCTGCCTGTGTTTGATTTGTAGATTGTTGCGTTTTGAGATCTGTAGCACAGGTAAAGAGATGTTGTGTGTGTCTTACTCCAGTGTGAATGATGGACGCGCTCCAGTTCTCTCTATATATTATATATAGAGATTTCTTTATATTATACTCTATATGATTATGTTTCATGAAGACTGTCTATGGATTGCTGAGAACTTTAGACTGCATTTTTCTTGTATTTGATTGTTTAGCTGCTTATATTCAGAGAGTCTATGATTATTAATTTGATCAACAGATGTTAGAACTCTTCAGATGTTTTCTTTGTGAATTGCATTTTAGTTGAGGTTAATGATTAAAACATTTGCATTATTGGCACAAAAATCAGTTTCTGCCCAGATAAGCATTTGCCATGATAGTCATAACTGCAATACTGTTTTTTGATGGTATTGTTAGGATCTCATTGTACACTCTAAAAAATGCTGGGTTAAATACAACCCAGTGCTGGGTAAAATAGGGACAAACCCAGCAATTGGGCTGTTTTGACCCAGCGGTTGGGTTAAATGTTTAACCCAACCTTCTGGGTAGTAACCCAACAGCTGGGTCAAAACAACCCAATTGCTGGGTTTGTCGTATTTGATTGTTTAACTGCTTATATTCAGAGAGTCTATGATTATTAATTTGATCAAGAGATGTTAGAACTCTTCAGATGTTTTCTTTGTGAATTGCATTTTAGTTGAGGTTAATGATTAAAACATTTGCATTATTGGCACAAAAATCAGTTTCTGCCCAGATAAGCATTTGCCATGATAGTCATAACTGCAATACTGTTTTTTGATGGTATTGTTAGGATCTCATTGTACACTCTAAAAAATGCTGGGTTAAATACAACCCAGTGCTGGGTAAAATAGGGACAAACCCAGCAATTGGGTTGTTTTGACCCAGCGGTTGGGTTACTACCCAGAAGGTTGGGTTAAACATTTAACCATACATCAATGGTTGACCCAGCGGTTGGGTTAAATGTTTAACCCAACCTTCTGGGTAGTAACCCAACAGCTGGGTCAAAACAACCCAATTGCTGGGTTTGTCCCTATTTTACCCAGCACTGGGTTGTATTTAACCCAGCATTTTTTAGAGTGTAAGAAACATTGCAAGAAGCTTCTAGGACTTTGTGTCATTTTCTCTCTTTGTTTTTGACAGTGGTTGAGTTACCACAGTGTTGTCGATAAACGTTGTGATTAACATTGATAAAAGACTAGAAACGTGCATTTAATTGTATACTGAATGTGCACTTGTAGTGTATTTCAAATATACGTTTTAATATACTGTACTTGCAGATACTATCAAATGAATGAACATGAAATGAAACTCGTGTACTTAAAGAGAGACACTTAAGTACATTTTTAAAATGTGCACATTATAGTAATGTCAAATGAAAGGTTTTACTTTCAAGTACAAGTGTTAATAATCTTGTGTTGTACTTTAAAGCACACTTATTTGGTTATGTTGACTAACATACTAAAGCACATGCTGATTATAATTTTAACTGTAGTGTATAATTCAGTAATACATTTAAAGTTGCAATAATAGAAGTAATTATGATATTACATATAAAGATGTACTTAAGTCCTACTTAAGCTACTTAAGTGTAGCTAACTGCATTCAATATAAATTAAAACTTCAATATGTTTTCATTTAATTGTCAGTAACATGCAATTACGTGTCATTTTAAGAATATTCTTAAGTTAATTGCATTCATTTCTCATACAGATTTTCTTTTGCCTATAATTCTGAATGTACTTACAGCTACTGTAGCATTGTAAATGCTCTCAAATATCTGAGAAGAACATTCGTGATGTTTAAATGAAAGATGACATATTTCACATTAAATATGACTTTTTTTTTTTTTTTTTTTACGTTTTGTGTTATGACTAAAGCAGAATTAACAAGCATTTGAAGATACAGATGGTTCTCTATTAGACTAAATGTGACCCTGGACCACAAAACCAGTCATAAGTGTCAATTTTTCAAAATCTAAAGGTGAATAAATAAGCTTTCCATTGATGTATGGTTTGTTAGGATAGGACAATATTTGGCTGAGATACAACTATTTGAAAATCTGGAATCTGAGGGTGCAAAAAAATCAGAATACTGAGAAAATCATCTTTAAAGTTGTTCAAATGAAGTTCTTAGCAATGCATATTACTAATCAAAAATTAAGTTTTGATATATTTACGGTAGGAAATTTACAAAATATCTTCATGGAACATGATCTTTACTTAATATCCTAATGATTTTTGGCATAAAAGAAAAATCATAATTTTGACCCATACAATGTATTGTTGGCTATTGCTACAAATATACCCCAGCAACTTAAGTATTGTTGGCTATTGCTACAAATATACCCCAGCGACTTAAGACTGCTTTAGTGCTCCAGGGTCACAAATATAGTTGTTAATACTTTTTTATGGATTCAGCAGAAGGCGCATTAAACTGCATCGTATGTGTCTGACTTAAAGTTCTGCCTTCATTCGAACCCCACAATCGGGCTAATCATGTGGATTTAGACAGGAAGATAAACTGAGATGAAGTGCGGATTGAGAGAGACTGGAGAAACGGCTTCACGCTGTTCTCAACCACTTCCATCTGTCATGCTTTCTAAGCTTGTGATCTTCCCGCACACACATGCGCACAGTCTGTGGAGTCCAGATTTGATCATGTGCTTCATAACTCACAAGTGAGATATTCCTGCTGTATACGGGTATCAGTAGATGCTTCTTAGAAGAACTAGAGAGTGTAAAGGTATATGTGCTTTTATTATACTTATTGTTTTATGGTACTTTTTTCTGGTTTCATTAAAGGTTGCCTGTCTCACAGCAGAATCCTTCCACAATTGAACACAAAACGCACTCACCCGACAGAAACAACTGTTACTAGACAAACCCCAGGCAAAACCCACACAAACTGTCCTCTAAGTCGTCTGTTGTTGATGGAGAGAAAATGAGGCCTGGATTTATTTGAATCAGAATTGTATAAATGTCAGTCAGGGATGAGTAACATTCAGATTCAAAGAACTGGCTGTTTTTCAGTTCACAAAAATCTATTTGAATAGAATTGGCCAAACTCAACATGATGTTGAATTGAAGTTGGAAGTTGGAAGTTGGAATTGGAAAGAGTAATTTACTCAATTGCAGTTCAAAGACATTCATCACACACAGTTATTAGACATATTCTTCCACAATTGAACACAAAACGCACTCACCCGACAGAAACAACTGTTACTAGACAAACCCCAGGCAAAACCCACACAAACTGTCCTCTAAGTCGTCTGTTGTTGATGGAGAGACAATGAGGCCTGGATTTATTTGAATCAGAATTGTATAAATGTCAGTCAGTGATGAGTAACATTCAGATTCAAAGAACTGGCTGTTTTTCAGTTCACAAAAATCTATTTGAATAGAATTGGCCAAACTCAACATGATGTTGAATTGAAGTTGGAAGTTGGAAGTTGGAATTGGAAAGAGTAATTTACTCAATTGCAGTTCAAAGACATTCATCACACACAGTTATTAGACATATTTTTTTTTAATTCAATAGTGTTGCAACAGTTAACAGTCATCAAAACAAATTAGAATTTTGCCAGAAAGCATCACGATGTTGTTTGCATCTCCAAAAAAAAAAAAAAGAACCCAAAATTGAATGTTGAATTGGAGTTTGGCTTGGAGGAATGATTTACTGAAATAAAATTCAAAGACATTCAACAATAGAATTTCCACGGTAACAAATATTAACACCACTGATAATTTCAATTTATTTGGTGAAATACTGTATCACTTTTTCTCAAATTCAATAATGACACAACAATTAACAGCCATCACAACAAATCTGAACTTTGATAAACAGCATCACAAACAGCTGCCACATTTTCAGATAACTAAGCAGAAATACTAACTTCTAATTTTTAATCGTGTTGTTTGGCTCAGTTTTGAAGACTTAGAGTATATTTTCTGGGAAATTATGTATTCTTTCAACATGATCCTTAAAATTAAACTTAGTAAATGTAGCAAAATAAATATGAATTAAATACAAATGTCTATTTCTATCATTTAAAACACTGATTATAAATATATTTTAATGTATCTGGTATTACACTTTTTGTACATGTTTATACTATAGTTTCTCTGCATTTCATTCCATTTGAATCTTACTTCCTTATATTCTGCATTCTGTTTTAATACAGTACAGTCGTACTCAACGCTCCCTCTCTTCTTTAAGTTGTGGACCGTATAAAACACCAGCTGCTTTCCTGCCAGCCATCAGTCCAAGCACTTAATTAATCCAATTAATGGGCAAAGTTCAGTAGGTAGAGTAGATACATAACACTCTCTCTCTCTCTCTCTCTCTCAAACACACGCTAATCCTCTGCAGACCCTTGCTGACGACTCTTCTTGATTTATCCTCATTAGGACAGACTCTGACGTACACACTTACACTTGTGCGGGCGTAAATGTTTGTCCTGTATTAATTCAGTAGCTTCAAGGAACTTAAACTGATAATCCTGAACTCTTAATGGAGCGACCTTCTTGAAACCTCCTTTGAAGGAGTTCGTGGTGTTAAATTACAGGTTCTACAGATTAGTCTAATGGTTACTTTTGCCTCAGTAAACTCCTAATTTGCTGCTCATAAATAGTTAGTAAGGTAGTTGTTAAGTTTAGGTATGGAGTTTAAAGGTTAAGGGATCTAGAATATGATCATACAGAACAAGGCATTGATATGTGCTTTGTAAGTACTAATAAACAGCCAATATTCTAGTAATATGCATTCTAATAAACAACTAGTTAATAGTGAGAATTGGTCTTTAAACTAAAGTGTTACCAAAGGATGTGGTGTCAGGCTTTCAAACCCCTTCGGTTATAACAGGAGCCTTTATTTTTAAGTGGAAAATTGTAGTAGGGCTGGGTGGTATGATAGTACATACTGTACGGGGCAATGCTGTAAATTATGTACCATTTATAATATGTTGTTCCTTGTGGTTAAATTGCACTTGCAACCGAGTAAACACTGTAAATTGCAACCGAATGTGCACTTAATTGTACCGAATGTGCACGTGTACTTCAAATCTTAGAAGTTAAAAAAAATAAAATAACTAATGAAATAAAAGGCAACTTAAGTACTTAAAGAGTGACACTTTAATGACTGTCTCTTAACACACTTAAGTCCACTTTTAAAAAGTGCAGTTTGTAATAATGTCAAATTAAAAGTTTTAAATTAAATTTTAAATGACTGTTTAATAATGATAATCCTTTGTGAAGTACACCTATACTTTGATGTGTTGACCAACATAAAGCGCATGCAAAGTATTTGATTATAATTTTAACTGTGGTTTTTGATATTACATTTAAATATAATTAAGATATTAAGTAAAGATCATGTTCCATGAAGATATTTTGTAAATTTCCTACCGTAAATATATCAAAACCTAATTTTTGATTAGTAATATGCATTGCTAAGAACTTCATTTGGACAACTTTAAAGGCGATTTTCTCAATATTTTGATTTTTTTGCACCCTCAGATTCCAGATTTTCAAATAGTTGTATCTCCGCCAAATATTGTTCTATTCTAACAAACCATACATCAATGGAAAGCTTATTTATTCAGTATATTGAGTATAAATTTCAGTTTCAAAAAGTTTACCCTTATGACTGGTTTTGTGGTCCAGGGTCACATTTTAATTTATCATAAATGCTTGTCAGTGCATTCAGCAGTAACTTTAACCAACTTTAACCTTTCCTCCTTTCCTTTCCTTCCTTTAAAAAGACAATACAATTTTGAAATTACATATAAAGATGTAATTAAGTCCATATTAAGTGGGTCAAAAGAGCAATTTAATAATTTAAAATGTCATAGTTTAAAGTAAAATATGTTCCAGTCTTCTGAAAACGTATCATGACAAGAGTTTTCTTTCTTTCTTTCTCCAGGCTTTAGACGAGCCACTCTGAAGAGGCAAGAGCAGGATCATCAGACGGATTACATGTAAATACACATGGTCTCTGAACGGCTGGTGACCTTGGAGAGGAGGAGGCTGAGAAAGACACAGTAAGCAGCAAGAGACAGTTTTACAGGATTTAGAAGACGAGGACAGATACGAGTGTAAAAAAGCAGGCCTGCGCTTGTTCGACTGAAGATAAGGATCTAGAAGCTTTAAACATCAAATAGCCGACTATTCGATCAGTTTGGCTGCATTCATCCCACAAAAATGCATCCAGCAAGCTCAAGAAAGAGCGAGCGGCTTTTCTTCTTCTATGCTATCAGTCTTTCCGTATGCGCTGGGACAGGAATGCCGGGTTCAGACTACAACCCTCATCCTCGCTTCATCTGCACCCCTATTCCCGCTGATGCTGATCCCGGGTGTTTCCCCACAGCAGACGGCCCCGGCGGCCCCGGATCCGGACACCACGGCGGGAACAGCAACGGCCGGTGGGGAATGTCCGAGTAGGCCAAAGCGACGATCCTGCACCTGCGGGAGAGTTTGGTGCAGCAGAAGGAAACCATCCTGGACCAGAGGGAGACCATCCGAGAGCTCACCGCCAAACTGAACCTGTGCGAGGGCTTGAGCCGCACACCCGCACACCTGGCCCATCACGCCTACCCCACGGCACCCGACACGGGACACCTCGGGCTGGAGCTGGGCCACTACGGCGACGGGGTCGGAGGGCATCACGCTGGGAAAGGTGCGCTGAGCGAGAAGCACGTGGCGGGGGAGATTCCTTCACCCTCGTCCACGCCGGAGCAGATGAGCAAGATGCTGCAGAGCCTAAAGCAGCGGCTGGACAACCTGCAGGTACACATTTATATTAGGGCTGTCAGTTTAATGCGCCAACTTAATTAATTAGTTATGAAAAAGAGTACCTGAAAACCATATTTGAGTAAAAGTGCAGATATCTTACAGTGAAAATTACTCCACTACAAGTAACAAGTAACCAATTCCAAAACAACTTGAGTAAAAGTCTTAGAGTATCTGATTTTAACAGTACTTAAAGGTGCACTAAGCGATTTTTGCCAAATGATGTTGATATTTGAAAGCACCAAAACAAACCCGCCCATACCCCAACAGGACCTTGCCCTTATTTTGATATCTCCGCCCCACACGTACGTACGCAACCATGGCAACGACAATCGCGGAAACAAGCGAAGATGACACACAAGCATATTCAAACAAAAGCCAACACGGATAAGTTGTGTGAAACAATGCAAAAAAAACATTACTCACCTATCAAAAAGAAACAACGCAACCTCGGCGTCCGATTCGAGCCCTTCCCGCTCCTTGAGTTCTCTACAGCGCTGCTCTGATATTTACGCGGGTCCTACCTCTTGCCTGATCGTAACCCTTCTTTTTAATGTTTTGCTCCTCTGATATTTTCCTCTTTTGTATCTTCCAATTCTTTCTATTTATAGTCAATCTGCTAATATCTGTCCTGTGCACTCAAATTGAGCGCTCTCTTCTCTCTATCATTACAAGACACGCCCCCTTACTGCTGATTGGCTACAAGTGTGTTTTAGGACTCGGTCCGACGCTGCGGTCAAAAGCGTTTTTCAAAAATTGCTTAGTGCACCTTTAAGTATTTTACTTATACTAAATATAGGCTCAAAGATGCACTAGTCAAAGACACATGCCAGTCAAAATCTGTAATGGTGTAGAGAAGCTGGGGAAAACAGGCAGAGGCAAGGATCTATAGGTCTATATAGTATTTCAGCTTTAGTTTGTTATTGTAGTGCATCAAGTTAAACTAAATGAAAATGAGAAATGTATAGTTGACATGTTTTTTTATTTCAGTTGACATTTATTTTTGTTAACTTTAATAACTCTAATTCATATAATTAATATATGTTAATTATTAATAACATAAGGGATGATAAAAATGATTGGGCACTAAGTGGTTTGTGGTTTAGGGTGGAGTGGTGATAGTCAATGGATCCTATAAATAGTGCCGAAAGATTCTGCTCTGTCATTTATAGACTGATTTAATTTTTATTTAATAAAAATGGTTTCCTCAGTCGGAGTGAAATAAACATGTTGGATTTTTTATATGCAATCTGAACAAACTGGGAAAAAAAGGACTTCATTCTGGACTTCAAGGTCATAAACCTTGGCTGTTTGCAGTCAAAATTTTCCTGACCATAGGAAATTAATGGGTAAGACATTTTTAAAATATGTTTTGAATAAAATCAAATATGAAGTCATATTATTTTTCTTCTTTTTTTTTCTTCACAAGATGGCTGCAATCTTGCCCAAATACATGATATATTCTTATATTGGCTTTACATTTCAACTCATAGAAGTGTTGATTTTGAAGTTCCAAAAGTATGCTTATATGCTTATAGAAATGAAGGTAAAAGTGAGAAGTGTACATGCAAATAAGATCTGAATGAGATCTAAATAAGAATCAAATAAACCCCAAAGAATTACAAAATTCAATTGTTACTACTTTATATTAGCACTATACTATTTCATTAAAAAAGCTACACTTTTACTGTTCTGGGTGAAAAATGATGCCCAACAACCAAGAGTGGCAAAAAGGCCTTAATAATCTCAAATAAAACCTAAAATAACCTAAATCCCCCCAAAGTACATCATTTTATTGTTACTACCTCAAGGAAGTTAGTTTTATTAAACAACTACAACAAATACAAATACACTCAAAAATGCCGCCAACAACCAAGGTGAGACCATTTTTGAACCTAAAGTGAGATGAAGCTGATGGGACACTGTTTGACATGTTAAACATTGGTGTAGGAATGTGTTTCATTAGGGTAATGAATATCATCCTGGCTGTCAATTGATCAAATATCATAATATGTGAGGTGCTTTTTCGCACGGAGCCGTTACCAGGATCAGCAGCATACAGTACAGCCGTGTGCAGGCCTTTTCTCAGAGCGCTGTGATTGTGTTTGCAGATGAGAAACACCTCCAGCAGCTACTCCAGCTCACTGAAGGACCTCCTGCAGAGGAAGATCAGCGCTCTGGAGCAACAGATGCAGCACCATCACTCTGCCTCGCTAACCAGAGCCGCTGACTCCGACCACGAGGATGATGATGATGATGGTCACCATGGCGACGATCATGACGACAGAGACCACGACAACCATGACGACCACGGTGATCCTCACGATGAGAGTCACCACAGCGATCACCATGACGACGATCACCATGATGACGATCACCATGACAACAACAGCCACCATGACAACGGACACCAAGACTACGGTCACCATGACAACAAGGCTTCCGAGCATGGCTTTGAGAGGTTGTCGTATAACCTGCAAGGTCACAGAGAAGCACAGGGTGGAGTGCACAGCAAACTGGACGCGGTTCTCAGTCAGCTGCAGCACAGTCTCGCTGACACGGGTGAGAAAGCTGATCAGATGAACCCTGCTTAAAGGAACACTCCACTATTTTTGAAAATAGGCTCATTTTCCAACTCCCCTAGAGTTTGTTTAACTCTAGGGGAGTTAGAAAATGAGCCTGTTTTCAAATATAGTGGAGTGTTCCTTTAAGAGCACTTCAGCTGGACCAGTCAGGCTGGTTTCATCCCTTAGATGCTCTAGATAGATCCTGGTCAAGTCAAGTCACCTTTATTTATTTAGCGCTTGTAACAATACAGATTGTATCAAAGCAGCTTTACATTATTAAATAGGAAAATAGTGTATAATAGTAAACATTCAATTTTCAGTTAAAGGCAGTTCATCATTGAATTCAGTGATGTCATCATCCAGCTCAGCTCAGTTCAAATAGTATTTGTGCAATCAAGTCGACGATATCGCTGGAAACTAAGTGTCCAAGGATGTCGTCAAGATGATTCAAGATCCTGGTCAAGATGATTAGGGCTGGTAGGCCATCTTTGACCAGTAAAAAGTCAGTTACCATGTTCTAAGTTGGTATGACCTGTTTTTAATCAAGGTGTGATTTGTTAAAAAAACTAACAAAAAACGGATGGTGATTTTGAGTGAGAATGTCATCATTATAATTTTAATGTAGAAATTTAGACTGAGTAGATGCTGTTACCGATAACAAATTACATTCATTACTTATTTAAGAGTAGTTTTTGATGATTTCTTATCTAACTCGTTTATCACATAGTTTTAAATACAATTATTTTGTACCATTTTGATACAAAATTACACAAAGAGACAGAAAATAAATTCCATTCTTTGTTATCAACTATATGGGCTGCGAATATACATGACATTATGCCATGGAGAAAAGAGAAAATAAATAAATTATGAATAATTTACTGTGTGAATGATATATAATCATGTAATCAATAACAAGTATTTGTAATCTGATTATGATAACTTTTAAGAATCTAATTGCATAATCCAGATAATAACGCTGACATTAAATCAGTTACTAAATTTAGACAATGTAGAAGTGTAATTAATATAAAATCAACCGTAAATAAAAAATAGTTTAAGCCGAATTAACTAAATTCAATCTTTAACAGTTAACTTAATAACTAAAATGTATTTATACAATTTACAGACCCCATAAAGCATTAAGACAGGCATTCAAAAAAACTTTCATCTATATATCCTGACAAATTTGCATCTCTTCGAGTCCAATTTAGACTAGTTAGACTAGAAAAAGTCTGAAAAATTCATCATATAATTTTTTTTCTTTAAGACTGGTCATAACTTTTTAAAATCAGTAATTGGTCTAATCTGAAAAGTAAAACTGATTACTCCTTGAATAGCTGCAAGCTAGTCAAACTAGTTCTTAACATACCGGTTAGGTTCATGCAACTGATAAATCGCACGGTTCTGCCTGTAATGCTGACGCTGGTTATCATCTCCACAGGTTCTGGAAAGAAGAGCAAACCCACGGAAGCTTTCCAGATCGGCTTCCCCATGAGAACCAACTATATGTACGGTCGTGTGAAGCGCTCGCTGCTGCACGAGATCTTCTCCTTCACGCTGTGTCTGTGGATGAAGGCTGGCATCGGGCCGGGGCTCGGGACCCCCTTCTCCTACTCTGTGCCCGGACAGGCCAACGAGCTGGTGCTCATCGAGTGGGGAAACAACCCCATGGAGCTGCTGGTCGATGACAGAGTGAGTGAAAGAGAGGAAGGAATGTGCACATATATATATAAAATACAGGGGCTTATTGAGAATTTTCTTTTTGAAATCCAGTTTAAAGGTTTGGGGTTGGTAAGATTTTTAATGTTTTTTTTTTAATGATTTTAATGGCTCTTGTGCCCAGCAAAGCTGCATTTATTTGATAAAAAATACAGTAAAATTGTGAAATATTATTGTAATTTAAAATAGCTTTTTGCTATGTGAATTATCTGTTAAAATGTAATTTATTTCTGTGATGCGCAGCTGAATTTTCAGCATCATTACTCCAGTCTTCAGTGTCACATGATCTTCAGAAATCATTCTAATATGCTGATTTGCTGCTCGAGAAACATTTCTGATTATTATCAATGTTGAAAACAGTTGTGCTGCCCAATATTTTTTGTGGAAACTGCGATACATTTTATTTTTCAGGATTCACAGATGAACAGAAAGTTCAAAAGAACAGCATTTATTTGAAATATAATACATGTCTTTACTGTCACTTTTTATCAGTTTAACACATCCACAAAAATATTGTGCAGCACGACTGTTTTCAACATTGATAATAATCAGAAATGTTTCTTGAGCAGCAAATCAGCATATTAGAATGATTTCTGAAGATCATGTGACACTGAAGACTGGAGTAATGATGCTGAAAATACAGCTGCGCATCACAGAAATAAATTACAGTTTAACAGATATTCACA
>NW_015652166.1:219435-220877 GCF_001515625.1 Sinocyclocheilus rhinocerous
TCTGTTAAACTGTAATTTATTTCTGTGATGCGCAGCTGAATTTTCAGCATCATTACTCCAGTCTTCAGTGTCACATGATCTTCAGAAATCATTCTAATATGCTGATTTGCTGCTCGAGAAACATTTCTGATTATTATCAATGTTGAAAACAGTTGTGCTGCCCAATATTTTTTGTGGAAACTGCGATACATTTTATTTTTCAGGATTCACAAATGAATAGAAAGTTCAAAAGAACAGCGTTTATTTGAAATAGAAACCGTTTGTGACATTATTAATGTCATTACTGTCACGTTTGAACAATTTAATGCCCCCACGCTAATTAAAATAAATAAATAAAATCTTACTGACCCCAGACTTTGGGATGTACAATAGTTTCCAATAAGACTAGGATGATGACCAAAATATTAGACCCCTTTAAGACTTTAAAAAGAATGTAAAATATTTTGTGGTTTTAAAATTCCTTCAGCTCTCCTGTGATTTCCTTTAACTGTCTAGTTAGACGTCTTCGTTAAATAATGTTCGATATTTAATAAATGTCTAGGTATCAAAGAGAATTTGAAAATCCAGTAGGAATTTCAATTCATCCAGCAGGATCTTATTTGAATTCTAGAGGATTCTATTTGTTCCCATTTGGATCTTAGAGGATTAAATAATAAACATTCCAAAAACGAGCCCACGAGTTCACATTCCTTAAAGGGATAGTTTACCCAAAAATGAAAATGTGATGTTTATCTGCTTACCCCCAGGGCATCCAAGATGTAGGTGACTTTGTTTCTTCAGTAGAACACAAACGAAGATTTTTAACTCAAACCGTTGCAGTCTGTCAGTCTTATAATGGAAGTGGATGGGAATCACGGCTTTGAGAGTCAAAAAACATACACAAACAAAACCAAATTAAACCCTGCGGCTCGTGACGATACATTGATGTGTAAAGACACGAAACGATCGGTCTGTGCAAGAAACTGAACAGTATTTATATAGTTTTTTACCTCTGATTCACCGCAATGTCTGAACTGTCCTGAGAGCGTCCTCGACAGCCGGCGCATGACGCGTCTTCTTCTTCTTCTTGCTTTACGGCGGATCGCAGACTTATAAGTGCATTACCGCCACCTATCTCTCAAGTGGACCATTGACACTCCTAATTGAGATTGTAGATAGAGTGTCAATGGTCTATTCCCAATGATTCCCATTCACCTCCATTATAAGACTGACAGACTCAAAATCTTCGTTTGTGTTCTACTGAAGAAACAGTCACCTACATATCTTGGATGCCCTGGGGGTAAGCAGATAAACATCAAATTTTCATTTTTGGGTGAACTATCCCTTTAAGAGATGTAGGTGACTTTGTATCAAAAAACATACACAAACAAAACGAAATTAAACCCTGCGGCTCGTGACGATACATTGATGTGTAAAGACACGAAACGATCGGTCTGTGCAAG
>NW_015652166.1:220969-234868 GCF_001515625.1 Sinocyclocheilus rhinocerous
CTCTGTGTGTGTGTGTGTGTGTGTGTTGACAGTCCGTCACTTTACCGCTCTCAGTGAATGATGGTAAATGGCACCACGTGTGTGTGACGTGGTCGACGCGGGACGGCCTGTGGGAGGCCTATCAGGACGGAGTGAAGAGAGGCTCAGGAGAAAACCTCTCACCCTGGCATCCCATCAAACCTGGAGGAGTCTTCATACTGGGACAGGAACAGGTAACATACAGACACAGCATACAATCAATCAAACGCAGATTCTGCTCATATTCCTCATTTTACTTGTGCCATTAATCAAAAAACATGATCACATTAGCAACTGCATAGCAATACCCTGGCAACCATCCACAATCCCCTAACACTGCGGCAAAAGCACTGATAGATATTTAAACCCTTGCGAAAAAGAAGTGCGCTTAATTGCATTGAAAGACCACTTATAGTGTAAAATCTTAAAATCTTAACTGTAGATAATATGTGACCCTGGAGCACAAAACCAGTCATAAGGGTCAATTTTTCGAAATTGAGATTTATACATCATCTGAAAGCTGAGTAAATAAGCTTTCCATTGATGTATGGTTTGTTAGGATCGGACAATATTTGGAGAAAATCTCCTTTAAAGTTGTCTAAATGAAGTTCTTAGCAATGCATATTACTAATCAAAAATTTAGTTTTGATATATTTACGGTAGGAAATTTACAAAATATCTTCATGGAACATGATCTTTACTTAATATCCTAATGATTTTTGGCATAAAATAAAAATTGATAATTTTGACCCATACAATGTATTGTTGGCTATTGCTACAAATATACCCCAGCGACTTAAGACTGCTTTAGTGCTCCAGGGTCACATATATTAATGAAATGCCACTTAAGTGCACTTAAAGAGAGACACTTTCATGGCTTTTTTAACACACTTGAGTACACTTCTAAAAATGTGCTCTTTGTTATAATGTCAAACTATGTTTTCTTTAAAGTACATTTTAAATCAGTGTGTTTTAATAATGTTTTGTCATGTTTTAAAGAAGTACACCTATTTTTATTTCAATGTTGACATACACATGCAAAGTACTTGATTTAGTGTATTATACAGCATGTCGTGTTTTACATACATTTAAAGTTAATACATTTTAAATGTACTAAATTGCAACTTCAACTGTGACAAATGTGTAATTCTGAATATATTTAAATACATGACATACAAGTTTGACCATACAGGTTCGAAATGCCATATATTTTAGCATATTATAAATGCTTGTCAGTGTATTCAGCAGTAACACTTTAACCATATTTCAAAGACAATAGAAGTCATTATGAAATTACATATAAAGATGTACTTAAGTGAGTCAAAAACACTCTAAAGTTTAGCTAATTGCATTTAATATAGTGTAAATAACTTGCAATTGTCTGAAAACATTACATTCAGTTTACACTTAAGTATATTATTTCCATAGTAAATAGCCTACTCTTTTTTTACAACTATGCTAAAGAATACTTCTTTTTCACAAGAAACTTGGATAGAAAACCATAGATCATAAATAGGATGTGAATACAGAAGTGCTATAAATGTAGGTGTAAAAAATACTCTCGAGGCTCTATTTGAGCAGTGAGTTGAAGTTAAAAGATTGATTTTCTTGGACTGTAAAAGAATCTAAAGATACAGCGAAGCCAAAGAGAAGAGTCGCACACCGCTGATCAGGCTGTTGTGTTTGTACAGTTTGTGTTTCTTCTAATTAAACTTTCTAACTGAAATAAGTATTTCTTAGGTTTGACTGTACTGTCCAGATGTTAAAATGTTTAGCCGACTCAAAGCGGAGCTAAATAAGCAGCTATTCTGTGATACTTTAGATACGTGTCGAGTTTCAGCTTGTGTCGTAATTCGATTTAGTTTAATCTACTGCGTTTAATTTACTGTCAGTGTTTCAAAACAATATAATTTTCCACTAATGTTTGTGCATTTGCTGTTTTTTTTATCAACATGTTTTAATTTGTTTGCAGTTTTTAAAAAGCAGAAATGCAATAAAGGGACTGAATTTTGAAAACACCTTTCAGAGCAGTTTCATGGTTTCTGACTAATTCTAAAAACGTTTTGCATAATATTGTAAATTATTTTCATAGCATGAATTCTTCAGGCTCTTCTGCAGTATTGACCTGGTGTTCACTGCTGTTATTAGAAACTAAGCTATTTAAGCAAACCTGCAGAAAATACAGACGCTCTTTCCTTTTCACTGGTGATATTTATGCAGTTTTCTGTAAAGCTTCTCAAATACACATATGACAATAGGGTTCCAGAAGTAAAGTCAAAAATATATTCATGTATAAAAATATATTGACTTAACATGAGATGTTGGCAACAGATTTCGTCAACCGTTTTGTCTGGAACTTGATGTTCTGAGCTGAAATGCATGCGTTTGTGTTTACTGTGGCATTCTGGGAAGCCTCTGGTCCGAGTCTCTGAGGTCTGCTGAGGCACAGAATAACAAGATTAGGCAGTGCTAATCGTCAGGAAATGAGCTAACAAGCTAAAGTGAAGCAGGATGAAAAACATGACATCACAGCAACACACTTACCTGATATTAAGACATTACATTAACATTATCTAAAGCAAACATAAGCACTGCTTGCAACTGCAAGATCATCTGCCGTGATCCTCGTCACATCTTTATATCCAACTCTCTACAAGTGTCATCCACACAAAATTACATAGTTTTAGTGTACGATAACAATAACGTTATTTACAAAACGTATGCAAATACTTTGACCTATCAACAGCTCTAATATTGCAACACAGCCACATGACAAAAAAAATTTGGTGGCAAATTTAAGTATGCATTTGTATGACCTGCTCACTAAAACCATAAAAACAGCATTTTAATTAAATGTTAACTGAAAAAAACAAAACAAGGAAATGTTTCGCATATTGGTCTAGTTTAACTTGAAGTACTAAAACTAAACCTTAAACAAATAAAAAGTGGGAAAAAAAAAAAAATTCTGTACAAATTAGTACAGAATTGTAACATCATAAAAGTGGTTTCTCATGAGATAGAGGTTGAATATTCATAGTTTCCATTTTGTAGGTTTAACAAGACAAATGATAAATAACAAATAATATTCTTGCCAAGGAAACATTTCACATCTTGGTCTAGTTTAACTTAAGTACTAAAACTAAACCTTAAATAAACAAACAAACAAACAAAAGCAAATAATATAAATAAAATGAACATAAAAAAAAGACAAAAACTAACAAAAAAAAAAAAAAACTAAAAAAGACAAACAATTTAAAACTTCAACTGAAGTGAAAACTAAAAAAAAAAATCTAATTCAAAATGTTAACAAAAATATATTATATTGAAAATAAAAAAATCACGTTTTCCTATACACTGTACAAATTAGCACAGAATTGCAACGTCATAAAAGTGTTTTTTCATGAGATATATATTCATAGTTTCTATTTTGTAGGTTTAACAACACAAATGATACATAACAAATAATATTCTTGCCAAGGAAACATTTCACATCTTGGTCTAGTTTAACTTGAAGTACTACAACTAAACCTTAAATAAACAAACAAACAAAAGCAAATAATATAAATAAGAACTATGTAAACATTAAAAAAAGAGACAAAAACTAACAACAACAAAAAACTTAAAAAGACAAACAATTTAAAACTTTCACTGAAAATGAAGTGAAAATTAAATAAACATTAATTCAAAATATGAATGTATCATTGAAAAAATACAACAAATACAAAATACAATGTTTCCTATACACTGTACAAATGAGTACAAAATTGCAACTTCATAAAAAAGTTTCGGTAACACTATTTTGATGCTCCCTTTTGAACATTCTGTTATTAATGACGTTGCACTTACATGTCAACTAACTCTCATTAGAATATTCATAGACTGTCTGCTTCATATCTGCTAACTCTTTATTGTGATAGTCTCCCAACAGACTTTCTAATGCGAGTACATGTCAACTTATTCTAACCTTAACCCTACCAGTCCACTAATACTCTACTAATACTCTAGTAAGAGCTGCAGCATTACTTACACTGTAAAAAATGACCATGAATTTAACGGTAAAAGACTGTAAAAATGCTACAGTAAAAACCTGTTAAATGGTTAACGGTAAATTCCCCTACTATATACGGTGAAAAACTGTATTGGACATTACATGTATTGGACATAAATTTTACGGTACTATACCATTTTTGGAATGGAACCACAGCTGCCGGTTTTTTACCGTAAATTTTACGGAGTTTTTTTTACAGTGTACAAACAACAGAATGTGTTAAAGGGACCATCAAAATAAAGTGAAACCATGCTTTCTTATGAAATAGGAGGTTGAATACTCATAGTTTCTATTTTGTATGTTTAATAAAACAAATATTTCTAAGCACCCCATGTTTGGGAAGCAGCAATCAATAAAATACACACAACGTGAATGTTTTTATCCATTTTGTTTATTAGAGTTGATTGGCACCAGTGTACCATAACTGAGTTTTCCTTTTGCTACATGAATTTTCCAACAATCTGTACCATTCTGCGGCCAATCAGAAGCCGGGAGAGAAAACAAAGAGGAGGAAGAGGAAATGCTTTCACTTGTCCTACTGTATTCACAGACTAGCTGAAAGGATTTGGCACCTTTGCACTTCTCATCAAGAATGCCCAGATTTCTCCAGAGTCTCCAAAACATACCATCAGACCACGTCATGCCCGGAATATGAGTTTAAACGCATAGCTTATATATCAAGGAATGTATGCTATTTAACACTAGGTCTCTCAGTCACATACAGACGGCCTGTGGCTTCGCACACAATACAACGTGAAGCAGATTCACTTCAAACGATTCGGTTCGGATGCTGTATACTGGCATCCTATACATGTGCAGCAAAGCTTAAACCGGTTAAGAACTGCAGTACTAGTTACTCGTAGAGAGTGAAACAATCTGTGGTTTAGTCGAAACTGTGCTGAACTCTAGTAAAGTGCCATATAAACATGGATTCTAACTCCAAACTATGTCTCAATTACTACAGCCAAGCTTTATAATAATCGGGAAAAATCACAAAAGTCAAGCAAAATGCACTGCTAAACAACTCTCAGTATGAACCGTTTCATAATTAGTATATTTAAATAGAGCGGTTATTATGTTAGACGCACATTTACGCTATTAGTGTTCTGTATGATCAGCCATTTTAAAGATCTTTATGGATTATTTCATTTCCGATTGTGATCTGTAGCCTATTTTAACAGCAATGCCAATTCGTTGACCAGCAGTGAGTTTAGAAATACAGAACGCTAATATTCGCCCGAAACACTGGCGTCAGATTCAGCTTTACAGAAAGACGCTTCAGTTCAGTACAACATGCAACCTCCATCCTTAGTCCTCACATAGAAAGAACTGAAAAACAATAAATAAAAAATGCTATCAATTTGTGTTGTAAACAAACATAACAACATGTATTTACAGACAGAAAAGGCAAAATATCATGTACATTGGAAAAAGCTGCCATGGACTCCTTCAAACTGAACAGCACTGAGTAAGAGGAGTGACAATACAGGTCATCGCACACATCTTAGGATCGGGGATAAGAGAAAAACATCTTTTTCATGGGGATAAAGCAGCAGACGCGTCTTTCTCTGCCATAGTAAACACACATTCTGAAAGATAGGACTTCAAATTGGAATAGCTCACCCAAAAATGAAAATTTGCTGAAAATGCACTTACTCTCGGGCTTGATGGCAACAGATTCGGAGATATGTAGCATTGCATCACTTGCTCTGCAGTGAATGGGTGCCGTCAGAATGAGAGTCCAAACAGCTGATAAAAACATCACAATAATCCACAAGTAATCCACAGCACTCCAGTCCATCAGTTAACATCTGGAGAAGACAAAAGCTGAAACAAATCCAGCATTAAGACGTTTTTAACTCAAATATGAGTCCATAATCCATAATAACGCTTCCTCCAGTGAAAAAGTCCACATCAAAATTCAGCCACATATTTGTTTAGAGCTGTTTTTGCTTGTAAACGGTGCTTGATCTGTGCAGATGATCTCTCCTGATTCAGATCAGTCATATTTTCAACAGTTTGAAGTTAAACAAATACATCTTTAAGGCATTTCTGAATTATTGTGATGTTTTTATCAGCTGTTTGGACTCTCATTCTGACGGCACCCATTCACTGCAGAGCATCCACTGCTGAGACACTGATGCAATGCTACATTTCTACAAATCTGATGAAGAAACATCTTGAATGGACTGTGGGTGAGTACATTTTCAGCAAATTACCATAATCAGTCCTTTAATAACATCTTTTTACTTTTTTTTCTTCTTTTTTTTTGTAGTCTTTCCTTGTGGTAGGAAAGAGTAAGAGAGCGAATCTCACCAAATCTGTCAAGATCATGAGTCAAATTTCGTTCCAAATTTCAGAGAAATAAAAAAATTAGATTTCATTCCACCAAACGCCTGCATGCATCTAGGAGGAAATGTGCTTAGTTATGGAAATAATGCCTAATAATAATAATAATAAATAAATAAAAAAAAATTTTTTATTACACAAAATCTGTTTTCTTAGTGTGCGCGGTATAATCTGGACATGTTTTCGTGAGATTCCCCCCAAGAACAGTTTTGCAGCCCCCGTGGTTGAGTTTAAACCTAGTAAGTTTAGTTGAAACACTAGTGTAAGAACATTCAGAAACAGGGCTGTGGGACATTTAAGGCTCTTTTCTTAAGGTGAAGGAGCTTATTCAAGGATTCACAAATAATGATTTCGTAGTGCGTTTCTACAGATGTGAAGTTCAACGCAGTTGTGCACAGGAAATGACATCACCGGTGGGATTATCATGCGGCCGATACCAACAGCAGTGTAAAACGCATATCCTGTTACATAGATGTGCTGAAGTGATATGTAACTAATAGGTAAACTGAAGTGATGCGCTCAGTAACTCAGTAACGCTCGAAATGTGGCGTGAATAGCAATGACCTTCATTTTCATTTATAACATGTAAATAAACTCAAACGAGTCCGAGATAAATAGTGTCAGTTCAGATATCAAATAACGTTAAGACAGGCAGCAGAATAGACTCAGTAAACCAACAGCGACCGAACTAACGAAACATCCCACTCGTCTCTGCTAAAGGTTCAGTTAGATCCGTCCCTGATGAAGATGATGATGATGACGAATGCATCGGGCTGTTTGGTCGTCTACTCTGTTCGTGTAAGAACTTCACAGTAAAATGCTGTCAATAGCAGGAACTGGAACTGTGAGAGCGGAGGGAGTGTGAGATGAGGATGGAGATTTATGCAAGTTTATGAATGTTACGTTTGTCAGTGAAGTCCTATGGAATCTCAGCATAATACAGTGAGCATCTGTACAGACTAGTGCGATAGTGAATAACACTGTGTAGTGTGCAAGTGTAGGAGAAGTGTGGAAATAAATGATGCAGACCAGACCACTGAAATCCAAACCGAAGATGATGAAGTTCTGGTTTCCCAACGACATCCGTCTCTCCATAAAACCGGAATAACAGATTGATCTGACGAGAGGACGAGAGCTACCTCAATGAAGGATCATTGGTTTCCCAGAGAACGGAGGGAGCGTATGGATGGATGGATTGAGGAGCAATGGAGGACTTTCAGGGCTGCTCTTCTTTCTTCTTTAGGGAAATGCGTTTCTTCCTGGCTGCAAGCATCTCGTAGAAGGGGTCCACGCTCACAGCGGATCTGAAAGAAAACACAAGATCATCTCATGTGCCATACTTAAACCTGTTGTGTCTACTGTATCATAATTCATATGCACACTTCTAATTCCTCTAAATGATCTGCATGATCAAAACTTTGCTGTCGCACACAATCTACTCCATGTCTTATTTAGTTTTTTTTTTTTATCAAGTAAAAGCTCTTTTAGAGTAATTGGTGCAATTGCTTCAGCTGGTGCTTCACGTGCATTTTCGCTGTGAAATCTTGACTGATTTTTATCAAGTATAACTTTAGTAATATTTCCAGATGAGCACTCACTGGACTGAAGCAGCTCAGCTTTACTTGATTCTCCATCAATCATTTTAGAAAAATTAGTGCGTCTCAAATCTGATCATCAGGATGAGGAACGTTTGTTTGTTCATCTCTCAATCATCATTGTCTTGCATTGCATGATATGTTCATTTAAATATCATCTTACTAGGACATTATTGGAGATATAGTGTGACAACTGCTATTTAAATCCTTTTATATAAGTATCTGCTATGCTGTTATAGCATCAGAATTTCATCTTACTTTTTGTCCAATAAAATATCAGCATCTGCACCAGATTTCAAACTTTTAATATTCTGCTGGCGAGGGACATATTGGAAGGCTTGTGAGGTCAAAATCTACATTTCAAAAGTGTATATCTGCTAAACTCATTTTTCTACCCTAAGAAGTACACTAGCATATATAATGCTATTCCTATCAGGAAATGCAAATATACTTCAGTTATGCAAACATTTGTCAGAGGCTGATAAAAGTTTGGACTGAAGTCAGGTTAAATAACTGGTGCAAATGTTTCCATTAGCGCCCCTTGCTGTTAATAGTCCTTAACTCTTTTACATGCCGTGTTCTCTAGGGCTGTCAAAATGGCTGAAAAACTAAATTCCAATTTTGTACTTAAATATGATCAATATTCGAATTATATTCAAATTTAAAATGCATAATTTCAGTTACGGTGAAGAAAAGCTTTTGGCTTCTCTCCTGAGGCCACAAGAGGGCGCATCATTCAAATCATAAGATAACATGACTATCTGTGAAAAAAAGTGCATAATGAGATGTCCCTCTAGAAAATGCGTGAAATATGTGTTCTGTGAACGGCTTGGTTTCAGTTTTGACGTAAACGACATCATCTCCGCATTGATGTTTTCTTTTCCTGCAATATTTGTAATTAACAACGTAGCAGTGCCGCATCTAGTGGCTTCAACTGGACAGGCTAACATAAACATTATAATACAACGACACTTTCATCGTCATCACATCTCGTGCGCCGCTGATAAGGCTGCCTGACGCACACCTAAAATTCGAATGCAACGTTTTTGCATTAGAATGTGGATTTTTATTTTAAATTTGACGAATATTCGAAATTCAATTTTTTTTTTTACAGCCCCAGTGTCCTCTGAGATCTTCACGAATCCCTTCAGTGCTGATGGTTTACTCACTTGATGGTGTGGATCCATTCGTCCTTCTCCTCCGGAGTGGGAGCTGAGATCCGGTACACCATGTGGTTTCCCTCCACCACTCGACCGTCGGCCTCCGTCTTACACGCTTTAATCAGCTGCCCGCGGTTATTAGGGATGTAGAGCTCAAAACAGTTCTGCACAGAAAACACATCACCATCAGCAAGCAGAGCCCACAATCTGTCTCTGAAATACGGCCCAGCCCTAATGGTCAATAAAGAAACCTGCAGTTGATCTATGAAAAGTGTCATGGAAATGTTTTATTTAATTAGCTGTATTTGACTGTGTAATGAGAATGTCAACAGACTTACTGGCTTTCTGGGATCTTCGACCTCTCGAATGCTCAGGTTCTCCAATGGTATGATGCCTCTGGGCTCTTTATCCCACACACACACACACACACACACACAGTCAGCACAAGCCATTATGGGTCAATCAGTCCTTTTAGGCAGTTTTTGAGATCTTGACTTACTGTTGTGTACTCAAAGTAATAGAGGCAGTTGTCAGTCAGAATGAACCACCGTCTCTTCCATGTCTTCACACGACCTCCTGAGAAAGAAGATTACACGGATTAGAGGTGTAAAACACAAGAAATTAATCATTTCCTCTGTGTCCGCCTGCTAAACTACACAGATACAGGAAGACACGTCTACACACGCTACATCATTAGTAGAGTATCCTGCCTTAAAGAACCAAACTAAATTTCTTCTGAAAATGGTGCATCTCATCACCAGTGATGGGAAGTTTTTTTTTAAAACTTCGGATCGACTGAATCAATTGCTTTGCAAAATGATTCACCATTTTAAAGCACATGCTTTTATTTGTCAGAACAGTGTAAATGTAACAAAAACTCTGCCAAAGCGTGCATCAAAACATCTTTTATAAACCAATTGCAGATGATATATTATTGAAAACGTAATGCACTAAATGCAGTTAACGAGTGAAGTGTCTTTTTTAATATGTTTTATCTTATTAATTTGTGGCACTTATAATGTTGTGTTATGGAGAGCTTCATCAATCAGGCCAATACGAAAATAACAATAACAAATTGTCCTTTTCATTAAACAAATGTGTCATTAAAATGTCCACAAACTGCATGGACACTGGTTCATGTGTTCACAGAGATTGTGAAACGTGTGTAATTTCCAAACTGTTACGATGTAACAAAGCCTTGAATACTACTTAGTTAACACTTAGTAAAGTATCAGCACACTTCTCTTCAACAAGCTACATTATTTGAGGAATTATGTCTGGAGCATAAATGCTATAATAATGATGCTTTCCAAACATCACTAATTAGAGATGCACCGATTGCAATTTTCTTGGCCGATTCCGATTTCCGATTTCTTTGTATGACCTGCCGATACCGATTTTTACAGATTTCCGATTTTCTTTCTAAAAACTATAATTGACAGCATGTACAAACATAAATCTATACTTTTTTTAATGCAAATTATTATTAACTCGAATTAACTCAAAATGAGTTGCTGTATATAACAATATAGATGTCATTTCCCACTATGTTTCTTAAATTGTAATTTTTTCACTAACCTTATTAAATGTGTCATCTTTTACATCAAATTCTTACAGTGTTTCAATTAATTCAGTTAGAATAATAAGAAACTGTAGAGCTGTTACTGTTCAAATGAAATCAGTATCAACAAACTCTTTCCAGAAGCTGCATCTGAAGTGGCATTAGAAGTATTTACTCAGACTGTTTGATGAAGCTGAGGTGCCATGAATGCATTTACACCGCATAATTTCGAATGCATTAGGAATTTTATAAGATTCATGTTTTAAATATTTTTTAAACATACAAATAAGAAATGTTGGGAAAAATGCAATGATAGTTTTAAATATGAAACCAAACCAGTAGGTGGCGGCAAATGACTGTTTGAATGAGTGAGTCATTTAGTCCTTCATTCAACAGATTCGTTCAAACGGCTGATTCATTCAGAAACGAGGTAATTGACTTGCCACTGAATCATTGACTCACTCGATTCGTTCAAAAACGTGGATTCATTCAGTAACGAAACACCGTTGTGTTGCTCAGAGACACAAAACAGTTCTGCTGTGGCTTTGATTGGAATTATTTTCGTCAGCGAAATCGAGCAAAAACAGTCAATATTGTGTCTAAAATGTAAGTCACTTAATTTTAACTACTAATCACACTGCAATCGTCTTGAAACATTTTCGTCGTGCAACGTTGCGTACCTAAATCATATATTACTAATTCCTTTTTTTTTTTTTACTACCGCAGTATGCATAACTAATAAGTTTCTGTGAGTGCTGTTGCGCTCATTTGTTTTGATTTCTGCACGAGTCTGGCACTATCTGGCACAACATAAATACATTACCAGTCGGCGTAAGTGTGAGTATGAGATGTATGAGATGTTCTAGTGAGGGAGCGCAGGCTGTACGTACCTCCTGAAGGGTGGACAGCACCAGCATCAGCAGAGAAATCACAGGTCAAGCAGAGCAGGAGCCAGAAGAGATGGGAAAAAGGGAACGCGTGACGGGTCACAGGAAACAGAAACACAGAGACACGGGGAGAGGGAAGAAGATTCAAAAGCTTTTAGTGCTTGAGAGATCACAGAGCTCGCCATGCAGAAAGAAAGTAAATCTCTGAAAGTGCCAAACACATTAGAAGTGATGTTTTGCTAGGGTTTTTTTTTTTTTTTTTTTTTGGAAAACAGAGCAAAGCACAGCAATGAAATAACAGAAAATCATGCGACGGCAATGATAGAGACCCTGCCAACAACTTCGGTTAAACAGAAACGCTCCCCGCGAACATCAGGAGGGACTCACCCAGTTTGAGGAGCCAGCCTTCTCTGTCAGGGTTGAAGAAAGTGTGCGTCAGGTCATTCCCATCATCCTCTGGGATCTTGAAGGGCTCATTCTTGATGCTGTCATACAGATTCTGTAGAAAACAACAACAGTGATTATTAAAAAAATTATAATTATTATTATAAAAAAAAACAACAACAACCTTGAAACAGTCTTTCACACTGACTGTGATTTGGGGCAACACAGAGACCTGTGACCCTTTATGCCCAAATTACATTTTTATTTTATTTTTTCTAATTCCACATTTTCTTTCATTTTTCTTCCATTTGTTTCCCATTGTAATTTTTCTGGATTATATTTCAGTAATTGTTATTGATCAAAAAGCCCGTCAAATTCATTGAAATCTTATTAAAAACTTATACAACTGAACAACAATTTATTAAGTTTAACTCTTTTTTTTTTTGGTCCTGTTTTAAAGGTTTGATTAAACTGCAACAATTGTAACAAAGAAATACACTGAATTCATAAAACTTTAACAATGCAATAATTTACTAAAATTTTTACAATAACAGGACCCTATGGAAAGTTAAATTTTTTAGAAAATTTGTGCTGTATGTTTTAATTTTTCTGGATTTAATACAAATTTATGACCAAAAATGGTGGTAATCAAATGAAGGCATAAAAAAACCCTATTTAATTAATATTTGAAAATGAATAATCAAAGAATTTTTGCAAAGAAAGTGCTGCACAGTTTACAGCAGTGCTGGGTGTAACGCGTTACTGTAATTAAATTACTTATCCACTGAAAAAGTAAAGTAAGGGATTACTGCTCATTTTTAGGCAATTTAATTACAGTTACTTCTAAAGTACTTGAGTTACATACTGACAAAACATTGTGCTTTTGTAAAATAAAGAAAACAAACAGGGTGGGCTTTCTGCCGTCTCTGTCTCCGTGAACTTCTATCTGCAACGCGTCACAAAAATGAACCAAAACTCAGCGAATAAATTATTATACAGCGTATTTTTAAACAGATTGAATATTTTGGAAGTGAATTCTGGAAGGTGAATATGAATTATTGAATTTTTAATTATGAAAATGTGTGTGAAATATTTTGAATTTAAATATTCACAGCTTAAATAAAAAACTATGTTAGATTTCAGGACCTAAAAATGCAAGCCCTGGAAATACAAGGCATTAAAATGCAAGCACTGTTAATGCAATGCATTATTTTTTCAGTTAGTGCTATTCAACATGCTTTTTGTTTCAAAGACATATGGCATTATTTTATTTCCATACAAATTGTTCCAGGTAATTTCGGTGGAAAAGCAGCTTAAGTCATGCGTTACTGTAATTAAATTACTTATCCACCAAAAAAAGTAAAGTAAGTGATTACTGTTTATTTTTAGGTAATTTAATTACAGTATCTTATAAAGTATTTGCATTACAGTTCTCAAATCAATATTGCATTTGAAATCTAAATTTATCGTCTAAAGGTAAAATTGAATGCAGCGTCTTTAACCCTCTGTGCGCCGGCGCGTTCCCTTGCAGGATTTTGTGATAGAGAAAATAACCTAATATACTAAGATACAGATAAGACTAAAATCAATCGAACCTAAAAAGGGTCTACTTTGATATGTTTACACTGACAATAACAATAAAACATTGTGCTTTTGTAAAATAAAGAAAACAAATAGGGTGCGCTTTCTGCCGTCTCTGTCTCCGTGAACTTCTATCTGCAACAAAAATGTGTCACAAAAATGAAACAAAACTCAGCGAATACTTGACACACACACAGCCATGAGAAATATGACTATAGAAAGCTTGAGGTGTCTACTTTTAAATGAACCAATTCAAATCGAAAACGAATATTCTCTGATTATGTAATCCGTATGAAACTAAAGCGAGGTACAGTCT
>NW_015652166.1:235006-237172 GCF_001515625.1 Sinocyclocheilus rhinocerous
CAACCCTTCAAATATGTCTCAAGCAAAATCCCACTCCCACTTTCTTTCTTCGTCGTTTGTCTGCCCCGAAAAGGTGTTTATTTTTAGGCGCAGCCAGTATTCCGAGTGCGGAACGTGTCCGAGTCTGAATTCGGTGTGAATTTTGTCAGCTATATTGCTTAAAGTTGGCGTATCCGGCTCATCCGCACTGCAATGCCAGATTGACGGACTGACAGCTACGCGAGCACACACACACACAACACACACACACACACACACACATCTGTTTACTGTACACACACAAAATTTTAAAGACGGGGAGGTGCCGATCGAAGTCTGCTGCCGTTTTCATTTGAAATTTAAAGGGGACTGAGGTGATCACTAATTTTTGTACAGTTTATGGAGCTAATCGCAAAATTTATAGCCCCCCTAAAAATGGCCTAGCGACGCCCATGTTTGATAGAAAGGTATGTGACAGTGTTGGGTGTAACGCATTACTAAGTAACGCGTTACATTAAATTACTTATCCACTGAAAAAGTAAAGTAAGGGATTACTGTTCATTTTTAGGTAATTTAATTACAGTTACTTTTAAAGTACTTGCGTTACATACTGTAAATAATTTCAGCAGTTCTAAAATCAATATTGAAGTTGAAATCTAAATTTATCGTCTAAAGGTAAAATTGAATGCAGCGTCTTTAACCCTCTGTGCGCCGGCGCGTTCCCTTGCAGGATTTTGTGATAGAGAAAATAACCTAATATACTAAGATACAGATAAGACTAAAATCAATCGAACCTAAAAAGGGTCTACTTTGATATGTTTACACTGACAATAACAATAAAACATTGTGCTTTTGTAAAATAAAGAAAACAAACAGGGTGCGCTTTCTGCCGTCTCTGTCTCCGTGAACTTCTGATTAAATTTGATTTAATCTGAAACGCGTCACAAAAATGAACCGAAACTCAGCGAATACTTGACACACACACAGCCATGAGAAATATGACTATAGAAAGCTTGAGGTGTCTACTTTTAAATGAACCAATTCAAATCGAAAACGAATATTCTCTGATTATGTAATCCGTATAAAATCTAAAGCAAGGAACAGTCTTTCCCGTCTCTGAGCTCATTATCTGCAGTCACACCTGTGCGCAAACACCTTCCTCACCTAGATACAAAAATAGATTTTAAAAAATTATAATAATAATGATAAGATTCATCTACTTTTCATTGTTTTTGGAAGACCTGCTATTAGGAATAAGCTGGAATTTACCTCAGAAGAACAGTGCGATCTGACGCGGCTTTCTTCAGCAGAGGTTGCCATTTCTGTAATTTATTATTTTTACATAAACTTGTATGGATTTTACTAGTTGGGCTTTTCATAAACATCTTGCCAAACTGAAATGTGTGCAAGGGAGTGCAATATGTTGAAATACGATATGCATTCAGATTTATATAGGGGTTTTTATTCTACTATAGCCTATAACGTTTTTACTAGGCTACATCGAACAAAACAAGGAATTTATTTTTTTTATATCATATTATAAAAATATAATTTATAATACGATATATAAAAAGTAACTGGAATGTTTACACTGCACCATGATGAATGTTACATACATATTTAGTTCAGTGTTTACTGATCTACTATCAGATGTCGATGTTAATAATGTGCTAAGCAATAAGTATTTAGTATAGTATATAAAATATCGCAATATCAGAATGTTGTTTATGTACTGTATGGTAATACAAGCATATGTGCATGAATGACAGTACAAAATGTTGTTTTTTGTAAGGAGTAGGCAAAATTAGAATTAGAGACAGCCAATACATGTACAGTATGTCAGTGTGTATGAAATATGGTACTCATTGCTTTGAAAAGTTTAATGCTTACAGCTTGATACATGTAATGTTTAACTTTTCTTGAGCGTTTTTATTATTCAGATATTTTGCAGAGTAATTCTATTTGTAGACCAAAGGAGGTTACATTTTTTGTTAAAATGTTTTAAGTATTACATTTGTTTTAAAACTAAAACGCTAAACTATTCCACGCTTGACTCGATTTGAAAGTTTAATTTCTATTGTCTCTGCTTTAACGTTTATAGGGATTTTAACTAGAATCAACGATTTAAATAATTAAGTTACTTATTGAGTAACTAAATTACTTTTCAGACAGAGTAATTAGAAAAGT
>NW_015652166.1:241929-266973 GCF_001515625.1 Sinocyclocheilus rhinocerous
ATTTCCAGTGTTGGGAGTAACGCATTACAAAAGTAATAATATTACAGTAGTATATTACTTTTTGCTGTAACGCAGTAATATAACGCATTACTAATCAAATTTGGGTAATATTATTACTCGTTACAATCTCAGTAACGCAAGTTACAACAACATATTTTAACTCAAAATTAAGTGGTGAATTTACTAACACCGCAAAACAGCACCAGAGAAAAAATTCCGCGGGTAAAATAGTTTGTCTATCTTCTGTTGCTGGAATTAGATGGTTGAGATGACTGCGGAGACGGATTCTACATTTGTGAGATGGACACACTCCTGTTATTTTCAGTTCATCGGAGAAAAGGATAAGAATGCATAGTCAGGTGCAATATGTGCAACACCAAACTCTCAACATGGAGAAATAGCACGAGTAAAACCTGGAAACACCTGGACTGGTGCCACTAACACTAAGCTATCGGAGAGAGCTGCGGGGTCGGAGAAGAGAAAAAGACGGCGGACGAGCAACAAAAATTAAGTTTAACTAAAAATAAAATCTGTTTTTATTAAATCATAGTGTATATATAAAATGAATGAATATGCGAAATATTTGACTTAAATAGCCTAATTAACAGATTAACAAAACGAAAGGAAAAGACTGAGAGATAGGCTATGCTGCTGAGTTTGGTTCATCTGCTATTTGTGTGGCGCGGCGCTCTACGAAAGTCCAGGGAAAGGAAACCGAGATGACAGAAATAAAGTAAACACATTGCAGTTTCGAATGATCTGTATGACCAAAAATACAGAGTATTTTTTTGTTGTTTGTTTCCGCTGTTCCATCGCGCCGGCGCCTGACGCACACACATACAGCATTGCAAACGTTGCAGCCTGTTCATTATCAGAATAAAATACAGTCAACCAAACATAGATGCACTGGTTAATTTAAATAGTGCGTAGCCTACTGCGTAGTACAATCCGTGTCGATCAGCCTGAGCTCGGGCCAAACACACATTTGCTCATGTGACGAGGATGTTTTTTAAGTGCGTTAAGTAAGCTTGGTTTACATAATAAATAATAGTTTAGCATTCAAATACATCGCAAATATGGACACATTTAATGGATTAATGCCGAATGAGAGGGGTAGGCTGCGCGAGAACGCCATTTGCTTTCAGATTCGCATTGAATTAGACTAATTCATTTTGGCTTGTTTAACTTATATTTTTCATTCTTGTTTTCTTCTGAAACCGTTCAAAATTGCCTATAGGCTAGGTGTTGTGTTTATTGTTTGTACATGATAATATTTCGCTTTATTTACTGGTGTTATTTATTATTATTATGAATGTAATAATGCGGTTTGTGCTTATCTGTGTTTAACCTAAACTACAACGTAACATTAATGTAGACCTACATACCGGTATCTAAATATGATTTCATATATTTTATGCTATATAGACCTACCACATTACCCTCCACTTGATGTAGAATGAGCAGCAATAAAATACATTTTGACATTTTATAATACTAATGTGGATATTTTGGTGAAAGTAACTCAAAAGTAGTGTAACGCATTACAATTCAGAGACAGTAATATTGTAATGTAACTAATTACTTTCAAAAGACAGTATAGTAATATATAATGCATTACATTTTGGAAGTAACTTTGCCAACACTGTCTGTAATTGGGAACTGGTCATCATTTAAGACTCTGAAAGCTTCACTTGAGGTCAGAAAGCATTGAAAATGCCAAGTTTAGTGAGATTGCAGGATTCTGACCTCAACAGTGCCATTGGAATGCTGCAAATAGGCATGACTCAGCATGAAGTTTCAGATGCAGTGGGAACATCTCAAAGTGTCATTTCCAGAGCCTGGAACAGGTTCAGAATGTCTGGTTGTGTGAGTAGAAGGCATGGTGGAGGCAGACAATGGGTCACAACACCAAATCAAGATGATACTTGACCCTGCATGCCCGCAGAAATCGTTTCATGCCTGCAGTCAGCCTGTGAAATGACCTTCAGGATGCAACAGGGGTGTGAGTGTCCACTCAGACAGTTAGACTTTAGAGCCAGAAGACCAGCTGTGAGGGTTCCTCTTTCCAGAGCACACAAACAGCTACATCTGCAGTGAGCCACAAAAAACCGCAGGTGGACACTGAATGAGTGGGCTACAGTGCTCTTCACAGATGAGTCGCGGTTCTATGTGAACCTCCTAGACAGGCGTAGGAGGGTCTGGCGTCACCCTGGGGAGAGAAATTTGTCACAAAATGTTGTACAGCATGACAGTTTTGGCGGATCATCAGTCGTGGTTTGGGGACGTCGGTGTGGTGCACTCTGGTGTTCCTCGGGGATCAGTTTTGGGTCCTTTACTTTTTAGTATTTACATTTTTCCACTTGGCCAACTTTTGAGAACACTTGGCCCAGTGTTGGGTGTAACGTGTTACTGTAATTAAATTACTTATCCACTGAAAAAGTAAAGTAAGGGATTACTGTTCATTTTTAGGTAATTTAATTACAGTTACTTTTAAAGTACTTGCGTTACATACTGTAAATAATTTCAGCAGTTCTAAAATCAATATTAAATTTAAAATCTAAATGTATTGTCTAAAGGTAAAATTTAATTCAGCGTCTTTAACCCTCTGCGCGTTCACTTGCAGTATTTTCTGATAGAGAAAATAACCTAATAAAGCCTACTCAGATACAGATAAGACTAAAATCAATCAAATCTAAAAAAAGGGTCTACTTTGATATGTGTACACTGACAATAACAACAAAACATTGTGCTTCTGTAAAATAAAGAACACGAACAGGGTGCGCTTTCTGCCGTCTCTGTCTCCGTGAACTTCTATCTGCAACGTGTCACAAAAATGAACCTAAACTCAGCGAATACTTGACACACACACAGCCATGAGAAATATGACTATAGAAAGCTTGAGGTGTCTACTTTTAAATGAACCAATTCAAATAGAAAACAAATATTATCTGATTATGTAATCCGTATAAAAAACTAAAGCGAGGAAGTCTTTCCCGTCTCTAAGCTCATTATCTGCAGTCACACCTATGCGCAAACACCTTCCTCACCTAGATACAAAAATAGATTTAAAAAAATTATAATAATAATGATAAGATTCATCTACTTTTCATTGTTTTTGGAAGACCTGCTATTAGGAATAAGCTGGAATTTACCTCAGAAGAACAGTGCGATCTGACGCGGCTTTCTTCAGCAGAGGATGCCATTTCTGTAATTTATTATTTTTACATAAACTTGTATGGATTTTACTAGTTGGGCTTTTCATAAACATCTTGCCAAACTGAAATGTGTGCAAGGGAGTGCAATATGTTGAAATACGATATGCATTCAGATTTATATAGGGGTTTTTATTCTACTATAGCCTATAACGTTTTTACTAGGCTACATCGAACAAAACAAGGAATTTATTTTTTTTATATCATATTATAAAAATATAATTTATAATACGATATATAAAAAGTAACTGGAATGTTTACACTGCACCATGATGAATGTTACATACATATTTAGTTCAGTGTTTACTGATCTACTATCAGATGTCGATGTTAATAATGTGCTAAGCAATAAGTATTTAGTATAGTATATAAAATATCGCAATATCAGAATGTTGTTTATTTACTGTATGGTAATACAAGCATATGTGCATGAACGACAGTACAAAATGTTGGTTTTTGTAAAGAGTAGGCAAAATTAGTATTAGTGCCAATACATGTACAGTATGTCAGTGTGCATGAAATATGGTGCTCATTGCTTTGAAAAATGTAATGCTTACAGCTTGATACATGTAATGTTTAACTTTTCTTGAGCGTTTTTATTATTCAGATATTTTGCAGAGTAATTCTATTTGTTAACTAAAGAAGGTTACATTTTTTGTTAAAATGTTTAAGTATTACATTTGTTTTAAAACTAAAACGCTAAACTATTCCACGCTTGACTCGATTTGAAAGTTTAATTTCTATTGTCTCTGCTTTAACGTTTATAGGGATTTTAACTAGAATCAACGATTTAAATAATTAAGTTACTTATTGAGTAACTAAATTACTTTTCAGACAGAGTAATTAGAAAAGTAATTTAAATACAACATTGATGATGTAATTAGTAATAAATTACTGTTTTGAAAGTACCCAACAATGGTTTACAGTTAAAATAAAATTTTTATTATTATTATTATTATTACTTTGAGAAGTACAGTGTCATAGCAGACTTTTTGCACTTTAATATTCACAGACACTAGTCCATATCATGATTTGATTAAACATATAGACTTACTTTTGATTTTTTCATCCAAAATATGCCAAATTCAGTGACATTCTACAGTAAATTCTATTTTATGACTGAACTCTACGATTCCGTCTAAGTTTTCCACATCACAGAAATCATAGGGCACTACAGAAGTCATTCGTTTTCATTATTTTAACATTGGAAAATTTTTTGGAAAAGTTCAGAAGAGACATTAAAGGCACAATATGTAAGATTTTTTTTATTAAAATATTCAAAAACCACTAGAACAGTGTTACATATTTTGCTGACTTGTGTACTTACATTATCCCAAATGTTTTGAAGAATGTTTAAATCCAGAGAAATAAGCAATTTTAACTAGTGACACGGAGCGTGTCCATAGTGTCATTGTGTAGATGACATAACCCCTCGATTTCCGGGGTTTTGTTTTGTAGAAAACATGGAAACACCAAAGACGCTTTAATATACAGTGGGTACGGAAAGTATTCAGACCCCCTTAAATTTTTCACTCTTTGTTATATTGCAGCCATTTGCTAAAATCATTTAAGTTAATTTTTTTTCCTCATTAATGTACACACAGCACCCCATATTGACAGAAAAACACAGAATTGTTGACATCTTTCTGCTTTACCCCACATACGCACGACCAGAAGGAGCGGAAGCGGTCTGCTTTCGAGTCGTGTGTCACGCTCGTTCAGCAGCCTCGTTTCGTTGGCTTTCAGCCTCACCCTGCTTCATTCTATTATGTTAATAAATCATTAGCTCATCCATGAACATGATTTCTGCCCGAGTCCCGTCGGATTGCATCGGCTGTGGGGATGAAGACTACAACTCCCATGATTCCACACTCAGTCACTGCGTCATCAAACCACGCCTTTGTCTCTTTGTTTGTTTTGAATATGTGCCCTCTAGTGGCGAAAAATTACATATTGTGCCTTTAACGCTGACTTTCTTATGCGGGTGCACACTCACTCTCAGCAGCTCCTCGGGTAAATCTCCTCCGTCGTTGATGCCTCTGTTCATGCTGATGAAGCGCTCCACCGTGGGCTTGTCCCGCACGTTGGGGTTGTGCAGACTGGTGTTCAACATGATGATGGAAAACGACAGCACGTAACAGGTGTCTGCGAGGAGAACACAGAGTTTAAAAACTGAGAGGCATGGTGCGTCTACTCTAGGCTAACTCTCTAACATTAAAATACTCCTGAACTGTAGTAGCAACAGGTCTGTGGTGGACAAGTTCTGAAATGTTCTCTGAATTACACAAGCAGTCAAATCCAGACACACCTACTCAATTATGACTATACTGTGCAGTGTGCATTTCTGACTAACAGTGAAGTAACACCGATGGGAATTATGCATGCATGTATGACCTGTGCTCTGGAAGACTCCAGGATTACAGTGACAGTATCTCTGTGCAAACGCCTCCATCATCCTGTCGATCTTCTGAGCCTCGCCGGGCAAGCGGAAGCTCCACAGAAACTGCCTGTAGTAAACATAAACGTACGGACACATCAGGAACACAAGCACTGCACAACAACTGTATGAATACTATTCAACAACCATATATATATATATATTTATGAAGAAGCATCCAGAAAAGTTGCAAACACAAAATCTGCTGACTTACCGAAGTGCTTGTACCAAGTTCAGATCCGTGAATTCGTGGAGATCAACAAAAGCTTGCAATACTTTAATATTGAAGTCATCTCTGAAAGAGAGGGAGAGTCATATTTTAACAACATCTCGGTTTTAATATGTTTGGTTCTGACTAATCATAGACAGCAGGGATGGGTCACAACGATTGTCTAGCCTTCAATTAACTACACGACTGGTGAGATTAAAGTCAAATCAAATTCATTTGTATAGCCTTTTTCACATTGTTTCAAAGTAGCTTTACATAAAATCATGATGTTAATGTTTATAATATCTAATATCTTCATGCATTATAGTTGCATTTAGCAGATTAGAGCTGGGCGATAATATAGTTTACATTATGCAAGCAAGTGACAAGCAAGGCTAGTTTTAAATTATTAAAAAATAAATACTGTAATTAGCATGCTGTTCTTTAGCTGTTAGACAGTTTTCAGGGTAAAACCCTCACAGAAGACTGTCTTTAAATTCATCTCAAATGCACTCCACTTGCCACTTTTTTTTTGAGCATCTGAAATATAGTTAGTTTTGTACCTGCTTAGCATATCGCACATCAAAAATATCAAACTGCTTCTACTGCTTTTTTCACCAATTAGAAACTTCTTCTTTTTTTTACACTGTCATAAAAAAATAATACAAAATCTTGATAATTGTAGCATGTAAGTGTAACACAGATAATAATTAACAATACCTTTCACCCAGATAGTCTCCTATTGCAGTTTTATTGAGTCCTTCTCCTTTGTACAGAAACTGGGCAATGTCCTCTGAAGTGTGTCTAAGAAGCTCATTCTCCACTAGGAATACAATGCCCTGTGAAACAGAGGACAAAATGTAGAAAAATTAAGAAAAAAAAAGAAATAAGATTTAACAACAACAACAAAAAAAGCAGAAGAGCAGGGCTCGCCAAATTTCAAAATCGCTGGTAGCCCTTCGGGCAGACATTCTTCAGATTTTGGTAGCCCAAAATGAATTTAAGTAGCCCGAGGAGAAAAAAAAAAAAAAGACATCTGCTGAACTTTACTGTGGACAAATCAGCATGATTAAAAACTTCATTGATCGCTTTTTTTCTTCAAATAACAAGTCAAGAGAGTAGGGGTGCAACAGATCACAAAACCCACGGCTCGGATCATATTGCATTATCATATCAGATTTTGAGTAACAGATCAGGTTATTTTGCAGATGAGCAAAAAAACATGGTTCTTTATTATTTAAATAACAGAATACTTCTTTGATACCACAGCAAAAACTAGTAGCATGTAGGGATGTAACGATTCACTCAACTCACGATGCGATGCACGATACTGATTTCACAGTAAAATTCTCACAATTTTTCTTTTTAACAAAATGAGATTTAAGACAAATTATAAATGAAAAGGTGTCCTTTTATTATTTCTCCAACAAAATGCGGCACGTCTTTGTGAAATTGAAATATGTCAAATAATAAAACTAACTTGAAATTAAAGCAAATCCCAAATCAAATAATTAAATAATACAAATAAAATAAATCTCTTCATATAAACAAACTAATGCTTTGGCTGTGCTTTTTCCATTTAAAATCAGAGGCAACCACTGCATTTTAATCATGATCCAAACAAAGATGCTAAATACATGTTATTTAGATTGCAAGTAGATTGTATAATTTCGAAATCTGAAGCAAAAACTGAATGGTTTGATTTTAGCTTTGTGAATGAGACGCAAATGTCACTCTCTGACAGCAGGTGGCGCTTATGGAACAGCAGGTATTTATAGGCTGCTGCCCCTTTAAGACCGAATGCACGGATCCAATATAATGATGCACTTGAGATTTCTTTCTCTAAGGAATTTTATATCACTGTTAAAGATAACCCGTCGGGCAGGGCGGTGAAATATTTTAGTAGCCCGACTGGAAAACACAATAGCCCCGGGACGTCGGGCTAGCGATTTTGCAAGCCCTGAAGAGGCTTGGTCGACCAAAATTGTATTAGTCGCAGGAAGAAAAAAAAAAATCCACACTTCCACAGGCGAAGTTACGCAGTCCGAGATGGACAGATCGTTAACGGCTGGTCTTTGTGGTAATACAGTACTTGCGCAGGACATTCAAACGCTCGCCTCAAATATGGCTTATCATCTGAAATATGTAAGTATTAGCAACTTTACATTGCCACTCAATCTGATGTTATCCTAGATACTCCCTCATATACTCATATAATCCCTCAATACTCCCTCATTTCTGGTCATACAGATAAAAGTAATACATCTTTCGAATCTGTGAAGACTCTACGTTTATTTGTGTGCACTCACAATAACAACAAAACATTGCGCTTTTGTAAAATAATGAAAGCAAACAGGATGCGCTTTCTGCCGTCTCGGTCTCTGTGAACTTGAGCGCGAAACTCCGTGTATACTTGCCGTACAGATATGAAAAACATATCTATAGAGAGTGAAATGTCTACTTTCAAATAAACCAATTCAAATGGAAAACAAATATTCTCAGATTATGTAATCCGTATGAAACATGCAGACAGGAGCATCACTACTGCGGAGATGACAAGTCGGTGTCGCCGACTTCATCTCTTAAACCGAGAACAAAGAAAGCACTAGTTTATCAATACAATATTAAAATGTTAATGCAGCCTGCTTACTGTTTTTCCCTGACACATTCATAATTATTACTTCTGCCGGTGCGCTGTAGCAAGCTTTATGCATGCGCTTGAGCGCTTATTAGGCTTTGTAGGCAATTAAAGGCTCAGTATAATGATTTAAATGGTTTATTAGTAAATGTGCGATTAGTCGACTTATGCTTAAAATGAACGACTACTAGTCGACCAGAAAAATCCTTAGTCGAGGGCAGCCCTATAAAATATCTTATGCTCCTGCAACATAATAATAATAATATGACAAATATTTTAGTAACATATTTTTATGAATATCAGGGAAACCTGTGTTTTTGATTAAATATTAAAAAAATAAATTATTTATTTAGCAAGGACACATGACAGTGAAAACATTTACAACGTTGCATAGACTTCTATTTAAATATATATATATATATATATACACACAGTGGTGTGAAAAAGTGTTGGCCCCCTTCCTGATTTCTTATTTTTTTAGAAAACAGATATTTTAAAATGAAATAATATTTCACAATTTTGCTGTTTTTACTGTATTTTTGATCAAATAAATGCAGGCTTAGTGAGCAGAAGAGACTTTCAAAAACAGTAAAACATTAACCAAATTTCTAAACGGTAGTGTATATATACAGTTGTGCTCATAAATTTACATGCCCCTTGCAGAAAATGTAAATGTTAATAATTTTAACTAAATAAGAGGGATATACTGTATAACTGTATATTAAAATGCAACCCTGTGATATTATTGCTGGTAAACAATGGCTCACTTTTTTTTTCTAAAGGGGTCATATGATGCTTTTTTAAAGATCATTATTTTGTGTATTTGGTGTAACAGAATATGTTGACACGCTTTAATGTTCAAAAAACACATTATTTTTCAAATACTGTACATTATTGTAAGTCCTCTATGCCCCGCCTCTCTCAAACACTTCGTTTTCTACAAAGTCCCTCCTTCAGACAAGGACGCGTTTCAAAAAGGCGGGGCATAGAGGAGAAACAATAATGTACAGTATGTGGAAAATAATGTGTTTTTTTTACTTTAAACCGCATAAACACATTTCATTACACCAAATACACAAAATAATGTTCTTTTTAGCAGCATCATATGACCCTTTAAACAGGACGGCTTACCTTTTTCGGATCCATGTTGAATTTCTTCCTGCCCATGGCCACATGCCGACTCTTCTGTAATGTTTTACTACAAAAAAAAAAAAACAGAGAGGAGGTCAATACTGTTTTCACGTTTGAGGGGTGAAGTACAAGGACTCACTTTGAGTGTCCTACAAACCTACAGCATGTAGAGTTCAAGTTCATGTCAACGACTGCACTGTATACACAGCAACTGAGAGATAACGTCTGTGTGCTTTTATTTGAGTGTTATCTATCAGAGAAGGCAAATTGGAGAACGAAATAAAGCAAACACTGGAGCAACAACCAGAAGCACAAACCGGTTCCCATCAATAAAACGGGTAAATGTGAGACTAACCTGCCCTCTGTGCTGCTCTCCAGCCCCTCCACCTCTATAATGGCTTCTCTCAGCTCCTCTTTCAGTCGCTGGATCTCCAGAAGCAGCGCTCCTTTCCTGCGCCGGATCTCCTCCAGCTCGGAGCGCTCCTCTGGGCTCAGGTCCGCTGGGACTGTGGAGAGACAGAAAAAGGGGGCGAAATGAGGACACAGGGTCTGCATAGGCTTTTCACTTCCGTTCCTATTCACTAAACATCCAGGCCTCTTTCACACAAATCCACACAGTTTTCCACGTTAACGGTCACTCGTTTTCCTGCTGGCCTGTGTCTAATATATCATTCACTTTATGATGTGAGATGGAAATGCAAACATGCGCAGGAGCTGTTTACATACTGGAGACGTTTGCATTCAGGTTATCTGTGGACTAACGGACGACTCTTACGACACCAGCTGGTGTTTGGAGGGTTTAAAGAGAGCACGCCAGGACAGAACAGAGCCAAACCCACAGCAGCTCAGAAAGCAGCGGCTGCAGGCAGAGACACATACTCGACGCTCCTCGCAAAACACATTTTCAGCTTAAATCCTCAAGCCAATCACTTAAAAAAAATTTTTTAAATGACACTATCAGCTTCTGCTTTCTGAACAGAGTCGGTGATATAAAGTACAATGGGGTGTAAAGTCAGAGATCGCTAATGAAAATGCTTCTATTTTGCATTTTTCTACTTCATACAATTTGTTTCCATTGCACTTCAAAATATCAGAAAGACAATTTTGTTACATTTGGATGATAGAACCAAAAGTACCGACCCACATCAATCCCTTTCCTCCAAACTCCACCTTGTTTAAAGTATTTTAATTTAAAAAGGTACAGTAGTAGTAGGGCCGCACAATTAATCGAATTTCTAATCGCGATTACAATTACGGATGCCACAATTACGTAATCGTTCAAAGCAGCAATTAATCGTTTAAAGTCCACGTATGTTATTCTGCATGCTTTTCTTTCTACATGTTATCTTAAGGGTTTTTCCATTGTTTTAGTTTTAGTATAACATTATAATACCATGCATATTTTTACCTTTTTATTTAAAGAGAAACCAATCCGATGTATAGTTGACATTTGACGCTTAATACTATAGAAAAGCACTAAAAGTTTTTCAGTTTTGTTTATTTTCATATAAAAATATGGCATGCAGTTGCTTCAAACTAAGGTGTAAACGTCATTCATTTAATCCATAATTAATTATCGCAATTACAATTTCAAAGGAATAATCGACAATTATGATTTTTGAAACCAACAAATCGATGACAACGTTAAAATCGATTAAATGTAAGCCTTACAAAGAGCGGTCATCAGTGTCCTATCAATATTAAATTTAGCTATTTTCCGCAGACGATAAAGTCTTTGTTGGCTCATCTTACACTGTCTATCAGTATTCTCTACAAAATTGTATTTATTATCGATAATAGTACCTAGGTACTTACGACCACTTCAATCAGATTGATTCTAGACAATCGTACTTGATTCCGCCGCAGGTCGGTACTTGTCTTTGAATCATTTGTTCAAGAGATTTGTTCAAAAATGCAGATTCATCCATTAATGAAAAGTCTGTGAGCAAGTCATTGAATAAACTCAAAATGAAGTGACTGACAAGACCATGGTGGATGATTTGGTGCGCAACAGGTCCTGAATGTCATCGACTAATACCTTGTGATTGTGAATTTGAAAGCGAAAGTAAATTGCAAGTGTGAATTCATTACAAAAGCAAGACACCGTATATTGATAGTGGTTATGTTGCGCGTAAATTATGTACAATATCTCCACCCCTTACCGTGTTATCAATAAGGTGTTTATTTACTGCGGTGAAATGTTCCTCACTGTGACAGTGATATCTTGCATCTATTACAGTTTAAGCCTGTTGAAATCTCTGAAAAGCTTTCTTCTTTTGGTCTTTATGAATGTGATGCCATCATATAAAGATGAATGTCATGAGACTGACATTTCCCACGAAAACCATCCTTGACCATTCAAATTATAATGCATTATGCGATCAATTGCGCAGTCCTAGCTGATGGTGGTTACCCTGTATGCTTACCATTGTACTGTTTTTATGTACTTGGTCAATAATTGATTGCTTAAACTCTTCTGTACTGCAGCTTCAGAGCAAATAATATCCAGGTAACTTTCCATGAACTGGGCGCAAAATGGAGCATAAAACTCAAATTTTCTTTTCTTTTGGTTTTCAACCAATAAAAAGAGGTTTGAGAAACATACATACTGATTGCGAACATTAGGATGTCAGACTAAATATTATCTGAACTGATTTATTTATATCTGATTCACAATTTTTGCAACAATAGCTATGTTTCCATCCAAAGATTCGAATTAAACTTACGCGCAAAACTGGAATATCGCATAAAAAAATTGGCGAATAAAGCACCGTTCCATCCAACGAGTCGTCACTTCCTGGTAAACTGGCACTAAATATCACTAATAAAACTAGGAGAAGCCACTCAATATAATAATTTTCATATATGATCAATTACTTGCGCCTCGAAACAATGCAATAAATGCAATCGTTGCTTTCGGAGGTGGATGCTGCTGTTTGGGAAGTCAGTCGTGTAAGACAATTATACAGAAATACTTTGACGCCAGCATAGATGCTGTGAACAAGATCGGTCCGCTGGTTAGCACTGGTCTCGTAGCGCTAAGTCACATGACTTTTTTTTTTGATGCGCATGGACGAATTTATTCGGTAAATGTGTTTCCATCATGTGCATTTTTTCTTATCGGATAAAATCCTACTCGACGTATCCTGCTCAAATGCGCGCAAGTTTTTTTTAATGCACATTTTTAGAATTTCTGCGCATCTTGACGTTCCAGCATTTTTTTTTATTATGCAATATTCCAAAATGGATGGAAACATAGCTAATGTTACTTAAATTTGGAACATTTTACAACCCTGACTTGAAAAATGTTAAATGCAGTTCATCAAATATTTAACACTTCTCTCTCACTGCAGAGACGTGATATTCCTGACTGTAATGTTATTAAAATCAGCGTACACAGTTCAAACGAATCCGTCAAAATGATCATACTTTCTGCTAATGTATCAGTGTTCACGTCTTTTTCCCTTTACATTTTGGCATTTTTAATGATTTTATGAAAATTAAATTTTTTTACTTTAATTTTAGACCTGATGGAAGAGAACAAGGAGATGGAAGAAGTGATTGAAGCGGGGAAGAAACATCATGCCATCAAAACTGATGAAACATCCTTGAATCCCTCGTTGCAAACAAGAGCCCAAATATGTTTCACTTGCCCTCAGTGTGGAGAGAGCTTCTCATGCGAACAAAGTCTTGATCTTCACATGAAATTTCACAGTGGAATGAAGCCGTACGCATGTGATCAGTGCGAGAAGACTTTCAGGCAAAAAGCAAACCTTGCCAAACACAGTAAAATCCACACTGACGAGAAGCCACACGCGTGTGATCAGTGCGGGAAGAAGTTCAGAAATAAAGGAAACCTTAATGAACACATGAAAATCCACACGGGAGCGATGCCGTACACGTGTGATCAGTGCGGGAGGAAATTCAGACATAAAGGAAAATTTGAGGCTTAATACTATAGAAAAGCACTAAAAGTTTTTCAGTTTTGTTTATTTTCATATAAAAATATGGCATGCAGTTGCTTCAAACAAAGGTGTAAACATCATTCATTCAATCGTAAATTAATAATCGCAATTACTATTTCAAAGGAATAATCGACAATTATGATTTTTTGTCATAATCGCGCAGCCCTAAGTAGTAGTATTAGTACCGGTATATTTTTATTTAATGCCATGTCAGCATTTTAGGCTATTTTCATGGCAAAATAGAAGAACAATAACAATACAATAAAAACCAGCAAACAAACAAACACAAGATATATTACACAAGATTTTTTCACATTAACATATGATAAAAATTCTAAAACTTTTTCTAGCAAAATTATACTAAACTCTTTACGTGAGTTCACTTCATAAAAGAGTTTTCTACACACATTAAAAGCAGGACAGTCCAATAAAACATGTTTTTACAGAAAGGGGAATCTTGCAGAACATGCACTGAGTACGGTCTTCACCTTTCAGCAAAACCTATGCGACATCTGCTAAATACCACTGTATCGAATTTAGTTTTAAAAGAGATTTCCGGATGTATTTTATGTGATTTATTATTTGTATAAAAAGGTACAAAATAAGCCATATTTTATTCTAAAACAGCAGTTGCAAAATGTTTCAAGGCAATGATTTAAAGAAAAAAATGTGCCAATTTAAATGACGTCAGTTTTGTCATTTCATCTGTCATTTGAACCTATCTGCAAATCCTAATTTTGCACAAATACAGAAAATATTTTTTTTTCTTTTAGTTTAAAATAACAGTAAAAATAACCATCCAAAAATCCCTTACCCCACTTCAAGTGTTTTCATTCCAAAAGATTCAAAATAGGAAAAATTTTATTCTAAAACAGCAGTTACGAAAATTGTGTAAACAATTACAAAAAAAATCTGCCAATTCAGATGTTTTGTCATTTCATCTCTCATCTTTTGTTTCATCTGCAAATTCTAAATTTGTACATAGATACTTTAAAAATCTTCTTTTTTGAAGAAGGAAGAATAAAGTTGAATAAATAATAATAATACTAATAATACGAGAATATCTCGGTCTCTGAGAATGTCTGGGAGCTGTATGAACAAAACCTGATGATCATGTTCACCAGCATCATCTGAGACGATCCAAAGAGCATCTTGAGCTTCAACAGAAGAACATCTCAGAAACAGAAACTCACAGATCAATTACACTCATGTACTTCCATCCGATTATTCACACGGAAATAGAAATTATGGGTTCAACACAATGTTTCTTTGTTATTTAAACCCCAGGTTTTTAAAGGGGCCCCTGTGGACTTTTATAAGTCGCTATACGTAGGCCTCCATCCTATCTTCAAGATCTTCCAGTAAGGTATGAAGTGTGCATGACGACAGATGACAAGCACAATTGAGTTTAGAATTCACTAAAAATTAAGTTATGACAAGATAAGGCTGAATCTGTATAAGGTTCCAAAAAAAAAAAAAAAAGATACTGAAACATCCAAGAATGACACATATGTGATGAACAGCTGAAAAGTATCACATAAGGCCTCTAAGAAACACAAATGTTGGCATTAATTTATTCAGCCTCTGATAAAACCAAATAGACACATTACAGATGTAAACAACTGAAGGAGGCCAAACATGAATGAATCACAATGACTGCTGATGACAGGCTGAATTATGTACTGCAGCTGCAGAAACCATAGATGTGACAACAAACAGCTGACATTAGCGGTTAAACCTTTAAAATAACCAAAGCATCCTACATTCCGCCTTTGCAGAGCTCGTGTGAATAAGGAGAGAGTCAGTCGTGATGCGGCACTAAAACATAGCGCTCAACCAGCTTTACTTACTGTAGTCCAGATCATCCATTTTGGGGGCTTTGCTTTTAGGCATATATGTGTCGGAATCGAATGTCATTCAATAACCGAGAGATAAGGATATATAAAAATATACCCCACAAACGAAAAGGAAATAAATAAATAACTAGGCGGAGGACCGAAAGGACCCAGACAAAGGAGGAGTCGAGAGCGGAAGTTGCGCCTCAGCCAGTCAAATTCACGATCCGGAACGGCGGCCATCTTGGTAAGGGCTTCGATCTTCTGTTTAGTTCGGGGCAGTTTTTAAATATTATGTAATAATGTGATTTCTTATATACTAGTACTTACTCAGTACGCAGTAGTAGCGGATAATTTATAGTTTTCCCTTAACGTTTGTAACTCAGTGACCATGCTGTTACAACCAGCTAAGAGTAGTGGACATCTGTTTAAATTTGAACATGAATTTATTTTGTAAATCAAAAAATACCCACCCCCATCAACCCCTTCCCCAAGTCCACCACATTTCAAGGTCTTTGATTCAAAAAGATACAAAATAGTAAACATTCTCTGGCCTCCCCTATTTATACTAGTAGGCCTGCTTATTTAGTTTGTAGCACTTGTAATTATTCCATATGTATAGGCCTCCCTGTTGAAAAAAACAGCATATGCTGGTTAGGTATGTTTTGATGCTGGTTTGAGCTGGTCCTTTGCTGGTTTAAGCTGGTCCTTTGCTGGTTTATGCTAGTCATGTGCTGGTCTTAAGCTGGTCATGTGCTGGTCTTAAGCTGATCGGACCAGTTTAGGACCAGCACATGACCAGCATAAACCAGCAAAGGACCAGCTTAAACCAGCAAAGGACCAGCTCAAACCAGCATCAAAACATACCTAACCAGCATATGCTGTTTTTTTCAACAGTATAATAAGAAAAAAGTATTAAACCAAATGTTCTCATTACACATAACAACTTATGTGTGCTGAAATAGTAGTATGAAAGAATACAAACTGTCCTAAAATAAGTTTATACAAGGTATAATTAGGTAGCTAGCTTACCTATAATTATAACATTTTGTGGGTGGATTATTTAGCCAGATGATTTGTGTTTGTTTGTGTTTTACTTAATGCACATGAACCAGAGGAAGAAGAAGAAGATTCAGGCTTTCTTTCTCATTTTAACACCTTAGGGAGCTTTTGGGTCACTATCGCCATTGGCTAGCTCACTTGAGTTTTTAGACTTTCTAAAGCTAATTTCTGAAAATATGTAGAATAATGGGAGATATATATAAAAAGTCTGATGACTTATGGAAATGGAAATTCTGTCACATTTGCTGATATGCTGTATAAAGTGATATATATATATATAGAAATATTTATACAGCACTTTAAATAATTTCATGCACGACCATCAGAGTTTCCCATTCTGACCACTTTTATGATGGGGTTCTATGAGTTCATGTGATAGACTTATATTAGTCAACTAGATGTTCAAAAAAATCACCACAACACAACTTTATTCTTAGAGAACAAATATTTATGTATTTATTTTTTACCAAACTTAATAAAGTCTTGAGAAAAAAAAAAAAAAAAGAATAGGAATAGGATTGGCAAGGCCTTATATAAAATCATAAATATTTTCCAATTCTTTTAAAAAACATGACCTCAGGCTTCAGCAACAGTTCAATATGATAACAAAAACACTAAATATCAAGTATAATAACATTGAAATATAACAAAAATGTCATAACTGACAAGTTACACTGTAACTATACGGCAGTGCCTGATATTACAGAAGATTATGAAGCTTGTTTTGTCATGATGTAACTAACAGTACTATGAACTATATGACAATATGACAACCAAATGGAAAAATAGTTGTTGAAACAATACAGTAGCTGAGATTTAGGTTCTATGTAAATGTGGAAAAAAAAAGTTATAATGGGAAAATGTGTGTGGTCTTACATCTGAGTATTATTCAGCCTTGTTCACTAACATACTAGTGTTTTACTCTGAATAATGATTGCTTTTATTTAGGGCACTTGGTATTACAGGGATCTCCTGACTGGAAAAGTCTATAAACACTAACCAAAGGGAACATAGACAGGGCACCTAACATAGACCCCAGCTGCACCACAGCTCCACACCACACGAGGGCGCTGTGGCCTTCATCTCGCAGGATCACTCCAATAATCACCTTCACATAGGACAAAGTCAGGACAAATATGACCCAGGTTATGACCTAAAGATAAAGGGAGAAAGAGAAAACTGAGATTATGTGTTTTTTTTGCCCTCACAAACATTTTTAAAAGAACCATTTTGAACAGCATTTTAAAGATCTAAAGAACCTTTTTCCACTATAAAGAACCTTTTGTGCAGTGTAAACATTCCATGGAACGTTAACGGTTCTTCATGGAACCACTTACGCCAAAAAAAGAACCTTAAATATTAAGAATTTAAATTCTAGTGCCAGTAAATTTACTTTACTTATGCTTGTAAAATATTGAACAACTAAGACCAATGGAAAGCATGTGTGTGAGTCTTACGATGAGTGCTGCTCCTAGGTCATGATTGATCAGCAGAGGGCAAGGGCTTAGTGCTGCCATGGCCATTATATATGCTCCAAACCCTGTACCGGTCACTGTCAGAACCCCCATCAGCACCAGAGACCTTCGGCATGATTAAAGAAAGCATGTGAGCCAATCAAATGCAATTCAGACATGGAATAGTTGCATGAATTTAGCGCATCATTGTTCTCACCTTATTGGCACAAACATGGCAATGAAGCAAGCCACTGGATTGGCTACTGAAGACAAAGTGGCTGCAAGATGATAGGCCTGATTTCCATACGGCAAACAGGAGTAAGCCTGGACCGAGGGCAGGACTGCATTGGTCAGTGCATTTACCCAGGCCAGAACTACAAATATGAAGACCAGCTTCATTGTGCTGTAGGTTCCTTTTCCAAATGAACTGTGTTGCTTTATCACTGGGCCTTCTGGGAAATGCAACATGGGCCTTTGTTCTGGAGTTTCATTATTTGGGGCCTGGCTCATATCAACCTTCTCCACCCGCTGAGAATCATCAATATAACCTTTGCTCTTGTGTTCCCGCGCCACAGCTGGGTGGAAGTTGAGTAACAAGAAAGCGCCCAGGCACACCATCATCATCGCACTGAGGAACAGGAAGAAACCCTGAGCGGAGAAGTTTGCCGGTTGATAGTGTGCTTGCAGTTCTCCATCGAAGTCCCAGGATGAGTTCCCCATGCTAAAGTTCGCATTAACACTGGCATTTTTGCAGTGGACCACCCCTACGCCTTGGATAAGAGCCACCAGCGCTGGGACCAGGCCGCTTAGACCCTCTCCAATGAAGTAGGTGGTGAGGTACCAAGGCTGTAGACGCATCATGAAGGGTAGAAATGTGACGGACGAGGTGCAGTCCACCACAGACAGCAGGAAGCTGAGGGACAGTAGGGCAGCACTGTGTTCGCCTCCTCTAAAAGTTAGTGTGCGGTTCCAGAGGAACGCCAGGAGGAAGGTGGCCACCACACCAACCGTTACGATCGTGTAGATAACGGGCCGCTCGTCCAGCATGCCCGGTCTGAAGTGGTGTATGAGTGTGATGAAGAGAGGCCCGATGTTGGCCATCTGGATAATGATTGTGAGGTAGGAGGGCAGGTACCAACCCTCAGGAATGGAGGGGACGATCAGAGGTAGCTCCACCCACATCCCGTTAATGGCCACCCATGATCCGATGCCAAAGAGGCAGGCCAACACGTGTGTGAACAGCGACATGATGAAGGCACTGAGGTCCACACGTCAGCAAGGCCACTGGTTTTTATAGGTTATCTGAAAGATGGAAGTACAAGGAAACTAATTAGTTTTACAATAGCCTTTCCATTTCTTTTACTTTTAAAGTGCTGTTTTGCTGTCAGAAAGCTTAAATACATTTGATAAACTGAAGCAGTACCAATACTATTTTAACATTGTGCTGTGCATAACAGAAAAGAGAATATTTGAGAACAGAAGCTGAGAAGCTCAGATTTCATGATGCCACGATGCCAGTCTCAGCCTCAGACGTCACGCCCACAGAACGTTGGCTGAACGTCTGATGCATATCGCACACAAAATTGGAAGTCATCAATCGGATTGGTTGAATCATACAGGATTTCCGGAAGACGTGTGTGTCACGTTCTTTAACGTTCTGCCTGGAAACAAAGATGCCGTGATGCCAAACCCCCTCATGAAAGAAGAGAGCTGTTGTGTTTACTGTAACTGTGTTTATCAGGATCAACTTAACGCTGAATTTTCAAAAGTATGTGAAATATTTAAAGTCTGCGGCATAGAATCTTTAAAATACGTCCAAGAGTTTTACACACCAGTCTGTTATTGTGGGGACATTTCCACGCCCCTAAACATGACGCGGCACAAAACGAAACGTGATTGGTTGCTTTACCTGTCAGTCATAAGGTCTCTTGGGCGGTCTTTTCAAAGCAGCCAAGGTTCCCAGACCTTCTGCCGTCAGTCTGAAGGTCTAGCTCAGGGGTGGCGAACGTCAGTCCTGGAGAGCTAAAGCTGAACTCTGCAGGGCTGCGGCTCTCCAGGACCGGAGTTCACCACCGCTGGTCTAGCTACACGAGACTACCACAATGCTATGGTGGTTTCAAGGTGTTTCTAAGCGATTGCTAGGTTGTTTTGAGTGGTTGTTAGTGTGTTGTTATGATTTTTTGGGTGGTTGTAGGTGGTTGCTTACTGGGCCAAGTCTCTGATCTTCTGGTCCCTCCTTCAATGTAAATCTGTGGGATTGTTTTTCAGCTCTTTTATCGTACAGGGGTGCGTTTATTGTATAATTATGTAATTTGCAGAAATTACATATGATGAGAAATGAGCTAGTTATTTGCGAAACCGTTGTAACAACGTCACACTTTTGTAGTTTGATCCATGTTGGTTCAACAATAGGACGGATTGTTATAACGTGCATAGGTGGTGGACAATTATAGTTCATTTACACAAACAACAGAAAGCCATTCATTTTTTTATTACGCTAATATGCAGTTTACTTTAATTCCGTGGGCATGTGGTTCATTCAGTCAGCAGCTTTCTCTGTAACATAATTTCTTCAAAATACTACTGTAACGAAGACGGCATCTGACGACTACTTCAATAATTTTGTTCCCCATAGTTTTCCTTTATTTGATGTTTAATTTATCACAGGATCCCTCCTTACATCATTCTTCCCCTTATGCATTTATGCACATGCGCACTCTTTATAAACGGTAATTTACATGCTAAAATTTATGGACTGAAATGTATTTAAATTGAATGAAGGGTATGGAATGAACTGTTAGCTTGCTTATTATGGCCAAGAGCGTGATTTGTTTAGGTCAACATGTCATACTCACAAAGAAACTATGCTTCTAACCACAGGTCGAGGGCTGTAGCTCCAACCACACAAGTTTGCCATGTGGCTTGTGAAGGTTTGTTGGAACTGTGGCTTCGGAAAATGCAGAATCTTTAAACTATGTTGGTAATGAAAGAAGTCAAGACCATAGTTGGCTAACAATGCTTTGGCAAACCAATCCAAAAATGACCAACCAATCCATCGTCCTGCAAGGTTTAGCGCCAACAAACCTGCCTCTAGAAGTTCTAGTGATCCTGAAGACCTTGATTCGCTGGTTCAGATGTGTTTAATCAGGCCTGGAGCTAAACTCTGCTGGAAAGTGGCCCTGTGGGAGAAAGATTGGACATCCCTATGGATAGTGACATTTGCCTTTGCACGCATAAATAATTACACTAAAAATATAATATAAAAAAAAAAAAACGTATTTTCAATTGTATTTACTTCCCTTTAGTGAGTCCCATTTTTACTGCTATTGAACTTTTGCAGTTCTCTTATTATATTTCTGTTTTTGGTAATGTTTGAAATCACACGCTGACTCAGAGATGTCACATGACCTTTCCCATTCAAACTTACAGTACTAAAGCCGAACAGATTACACATAAACTCACCAGACTTAATACTACACCAACAGTTCCAGTAATTACCTCTGTATTCACTCCCTGATCACATTCCTTGTTCTATGACATAACCGTTTCCTTCTGCCTGACTATATGATCAATTCAGCCCATTCACAATAACCAGTTTGTGCTCATACCAGTGATTATGGACTCTTCAATGCCCTTGAATCTCATTTTGGCTCTTTGGTTTATAAACCACCACTTTTAGTGCACTAAACTGGCTAATCTCAAAAACACACACATACGCGTCCCACCTGATTGTCCTGAGGTTTCAGTACATTCTGACAGCAGTTTCATCAGCCTTCAGCATGTGAGTTTGAGCTCTGTTTTTCTTGCTCTTTATGTTCCTGTTGGCTCTGAAATTCACTTGATGGTAATAAGAGCACGCAGGCGCGAGCTGTGTGAAGCAGGGGTCCTTTATCCCAGTGGACTAACATTCAAAACCATGTGCTCGGCTGCCCGGCGGAGAGTGAACAGGGAAGGCGAGTGTAAGCATGACGCAGTAACCCCTCCCTCTCTCTCTCTCTCTCATAACAGCCTTGACATTGAGCCGAAGCAGGAAGTGTAGCTTATTACGTGACATTCAAATGATCCTTTAACCCTCACTGTAAACTCTGGCAACAATTGTTACAAATATCATTTCTTTATTTATGTTTATTTACTTAATATGTGTTAAACACCATACAAATGCAGCTCACAGTCTAATATTTATCAAAATAGTTTTGGGAGGAACACATTTAATGGGGGGACATTTTTTTAACATTGTGATGACTGGGAAAACAGTCCAATTATCCTGAATTAACCCTATAACTAGAGTCTCTCAGTATGACAAAGTCTTAACTGTGTTGAATGTGCACTTGTAGTGTACTTCAAATCTTAAAAATATTTTTAAAAAGCTGTATTTGCAGATTAAATAATATTAATGAAATAAAAGGCTACTTAAGCGAACTGAAAGAGAGACACTTTCATGACTGTTTCTTAACACATCTGAGTAGACTTTTAAAAAGTGCACTTTGTAATAATATTAAATTAAAAGTTTAGTTTAACATACATTTGAAATAATTATGTTTTAGTTGTGTTTTAAAGAAATACACATTTTGATGTGTTGACCAACATACTAATGCACATATAAAATACTTGATTATAATTTTAACTGTTTGTCATTTATATATATATTTAAAATTAATATATTTTTTAAAAAAGTAAACTTTACAAATGTGTTATTACAAATGTACTTAAATACACGACATACAAGTTTCAATAGAAATGACTATAAAGTATATTTGTGTTTATTATAAATGTTTGCCAGTACATTTGTAGTACATTTCAACCATATTTCAAAGACAATAGAAGTAATTATGAAAATACATATAATTATGTACTTACGTCCTACTTAAGTGGGCCAGAGAGCACTCTAAAGTTAAGCTATTTGCATTTAATATAAATTTAAACTATACAACATTTTTACTTAATTGCAATTATTTAATGGCTGAACACCTGTGGGAGGTAAATAAATGAAAATAAAATGCATTAAATTTTCACAGAATCCGTTTCAAAATCTTCTCAATAAACCTGCATATTTCGTTCATACTGTACATCTCTCATCCAATATCTTTTGTTGCTTTCATTGCAAAAATAAACAACTAACTGTTCACATAAGTGCTCTTTAAATTACTTTTAAAGAAATATTTAATTATTTATTGTAGTCACAATAAATAGTATGTTGATGACAGTGGCTCTGTTATTCACCACCTGTTACTCAAGTCATGTGTTAAGTGAGGCTTTTTAAAAATCTTTCTTTCAAATGGATTTCGTGTCCTTTAAACACAACACTCTTATTGTATTAAGCTGACTGTCACTCTACTATTACAAAAATCACTAGATTATAATGTGCAAGCTTAATGAGACCCTGAAAGCCTTTACTGTCACACAATGGGGACCTACACACATGCGAAGCACAGTCATATATTATTTAGAAACTCTGAGAAACAACTGGCATTTGAAAAAGAAATTCTATCAGATAACCTAAAAGTGCATCTTTAACACATTAGTGATCCAAAAGCAGTGCTTTCATATCTGGGTACACTTGGTTCACACATTCTGATTTTATATTCAAGAAAAATTTGCTTTCATCCAGTGCATTTTCACACATGATTGCTGACCTGAAAATCTAAGGCAGTGGTTCCCAAACTTTTTGCAGCGTGCACCCCTTTCTAGTGTTTGACACGTCAAGCACCCCCACCACCGTACTCCGGTTAAACACCACATTTTTTTTACTGCAATACAAGTATAAATACAAGTATTCACTGTATACAGGGCTTGACATTAACTCTTTTGCTCACCAGTCACTGTGGCTAGTGGTTTTCCAAAATTACTAGCCACTCAGCATTTTCACTGGCCACATTTTTGTTGCTGGAAAATTGCATTTTATATAAAGTTACTGCATATTAAAATTTATTTGAATTGATTTCCAGGTTGTTTTTTTTTGCCTATAAAAAGGGCATTTCCCCCTAACCTTATTAAATGCATGTGTCATCTTTCATATCACATTCTTACATTTTATTAATAATTTCACTTAATATAATAAGACTCTATAGGGCTGTTACCAATCAAATGAAATCAGTATTAACAAAACCAAATTTTCCACTGCTGGAGAAATAGAAGCAGCTGAAGTGGCATTTAGATGCATTTACACAGACAATTTAATGAAGCTGAAATGTAGCATGAATGCATTAACACTGCAAAATTACAACAGCATAAATAATGCTGTGAGCTTAGTGTTTTACATCAGGTTTTTTTATTTACAAATATGAAAAGTTGTAAAAAATACAAAAAAGTTACTTTTAAATTTGAAAGTAACCCGCCAGCAGGTGGCGCAGGTGGCACTGTCTTAATGAGTGAGTCATTGAGGCATTCAAATGATTCCTTCAGACGGCTGATTCATTTGATTCATTCGCAAGCGCCTGTCTTTATGAATGGACCACTGAATCATTGACTCAAATTATTAATTCAAAAATGCGAATCATTCAGTAGCCTAACGAAACACCGCTGACGCTGTGTGTTGCGCAGAGACGCGCGACAGTTCTGCATTGATATTATTGTACTAAAATATATGCCCTAAGTCACTTAATATTAACTACTCGTTTGAAGTCTTGTTTAAAATCAATGTCGAATTTACAATTGTACTGATTTTCCTGATTTTCGGCACTCTCTTAGTCGTGTCATGTTAATTAATTAATTAGGCTAGGCTTTATGTAATAAATATAATAAATATATTTTTTACCGCAGTATGTTTCTTCTGTGTGCAGTTGTGTTCATTTGTTTCGATTTCTCCATGAGATTGTCTCACGCAAGTCTAAACTGCCACGACCTTGTTACTATTGATTATCCATTATGAATTGCCGTTTACACCAAGTGTAATAAAATCAGAATCATTCTCGCCGAAATTTTGGTGCTTCCCTAATTCGATGTTTTAATAAGATTAGATTAGTTGTCCGGTCGGGCAAGTAAAATTCTCTTTCACTTGCCCCTTCAAAAAATGCACAGATCATCAAAAGCATTCTCTCGCGCACCCCTGCTGGTCGGCCTGTGCACCCCTAGGGGTGCGCGCACCCCAGTTTGGGAACCGCTG
>NW_015652166.1:269107-272918 GCF_001515625.1 Sinocyclocheilus rhinocerous
CCCTAATTCGATGTTTTAATTAGATTAGATTAGTTGTCCGGTCGGGCAAGTAAAATTCTCTTTCACTTGCCCCTTCAAAAAATGCACAGATCATCAAAAGCATTCTCTCGCGCACCCCTGCTGGTCGGTCTGTGCACCCCTAGTGGTGCGCGCACTCCAGTTTGGGAACCGCTGATCTAAGGTATTCATTTTAAAGGGGTCATATGATGCGATTTAAATTTTTCCTTTCCCTGACTCACAGCCTGTAAGTACATTTTCATATTAAAAGAATTTGCCACTGACGATTCAGTAGCGCTTGTTGTTTGTCGTTTCTCCGATCACAAATGCAGACATGATTTTATGTTTGAGGAGCAACAATAATGTACAGTATGTGGAAAATAATGTGTTTTTTTAACCTTAAACCGCATAAACACATTGCATTACACCAAATACACAACATAATGTTCTTTTTAGCAACGTCATACATATTTTGTAAATGATGTTCGCTAGGTTTGTCTGAATAATAGTAACTGAATAAACATAATGACGTAACTTAGCACATTGTTTCTCTGTACAAAGTATCCGGTAAAGTGCCAGAGATTTTCTCAGAATTTTCTAGCAACACTAATGTAAAACTTATCAGACTTGCATATGGAAGCTGAAATCCTCCCATCAGTTTTCATCATGCTTGTTTACTCACCTGGTATGTTCTTCAGGGTATAAGATGTTGACAGTCAGCGCTCTGGATGACTGGAGACTTTGAGAGAGAGGAGGAGTACAGCAGCTCACAGGAGGAAGCGTCGATCTTCTCCATGAGGAGACTGCAGAGAGAGGCGTGTGATTTCAAGAGGCAGGGTTCAACCCTTTTTGTTCAACAATGACCAAAGAAAAGTTTAGCTTAAAGGAATAGTTCACTCAGTATGAAGCTCATCGTTTACTCCCCTCATGTCGTCCCAAACACACATGACTTTCTGTCAACTCTTAAAGCAAACCTTTTAATACAACAGATCATAGTAACCATGTCTATCAAGCTTCAAAGTGGAAAAAAACACCCCTTATGAAAAAGTACATGCTTTTAGAAAGAGCACTTGTTGCAAAAATACTATACTTTAAAAGAATATACCTAATGTGAACTGAATGCATGTTTTTAGACACTTAATTGCATGTTATTTACAATTAAATATAAATTAAATATAGCTTAATTTTATATTAAAATAGCTGAACTTAAGTGTTATTCTTGACCCACTTAAGTAGGATTTAAGTACATCTTTATATGTAATTTCATAATTACTTCTATTCTTTATTGATATGCTTAAGTGCTATTGCTGAATGTACTGACAAGCATTTATGATAAACTAAAATATACTTTAATTTTATTTCTATTGAAACTTGTATGTATTTAAATATATTTACAATGACACACTTGTAAAGATGAAGTTGTAATTTAGTGCATTTAATGTATATTAACATTAAATATAATATTGAATAACACAGTTAAAATTATAATCAAGTACTTCATGTGCTTTAGTATGTTAGTCAACACATCAAAATAAGTGTATTCTTTAAAACATGACAAAAGATTAATAAAACGAAAAGGTTTTAAAATGTACTTTATAGTAAAACCTTTCATTTGACATTATTACAATTTTTGAAAAGGTGTACTTCAGTGTGTGTAGAAACATAGTCATGACACAGAGCTATCATATAACATAGGAAGACATGGAACTAGTCATATGATATTTTAATGGTGTTTTTGGAGCCTGATGGAAGCGGTCGCTCTGAACCGTCATTGTATGGAAAGGCTGTTAGATTAAAGACTCGTGAAAAACATTTTTAGGTGTTTCTCTTTTCAAGGTTTTATGCACTGCATGTTGTCAAGTAAATTTCTGTGAATGATTTATTTGAAAAGTTCTCTGACACTAATGTGTTCCGGCTTTGAACTCTTTCTTAACAACTTCTCTGCCAAGAGTCCAGCTCCATGGTCACTTGTTAGGATCTGCTCCTCCAAGGCCTCGCAGTGAGAGCTGTCAGCATTTATAATATCCTTGAACGGCATGGAGTGTGAATCAGTCGTAGCCCACCGTGTTTGGAGTTTGTAAGCACACAAAGAATGTTGAGGCTAGAGAAGATAATTTCAGAAGAAACAATTCCCAAAAAACCTAAAACAGTCCGGTGTGAGACACAGCAGAATTAGCACATATTATGAGCAACTTTGTAGTGTAAGTTTTACAATGCCATACTGTAAAAATATCCTGTCATATCAGAAAAAAACAACTGGCAGCTGTGTAAACATATTTACACAAACTGTACATTTCACAGTTTAATATTGTAAATTACAAAAAAAGTAAAATTTTCTGCTGAATTATCAAGGCTACAATGATATTAAAATCATTTTTTTTACCTTTATAATATACTGACAATCACCTTAAAAACACAGGTTGCAAAGAGAAAAACACACGATTAATCAAAACTCATCACGAGTAGCTTTTCCAAAAGCTGAGGTAAAAACTAATATATAGAAGCCTAACCCTAACAAACAAAACACCATCAAAACACAAAAATAAATAATGCAATGAACATTCATTTATGTAACAAGACGTAACACAAAACCCGAATGCGCATAGCTGATAACAAATAATTAAGAAACAGTAATTTAAATGAAAAAAACATTAAATGTGAGCTGTCACACAGGGAATTCTGGGAATGTCAGTTTGCAGTTTTTTCTACTGTAAATTAAAAGATGGCTTGTTCTTTTTCACTTCCAAAAACTGTAAATATAACACATTTAATGTAAATTTTTTTACAGTAAAATTCTGTCTTACAATTTTTCACCATATACACACACACATACACATAATCCTGAACCCTCAAAACCCATTTCAACTCAAAATTAAGAGAACCGAACTGCATATGCACAAAATTAAAAGACACACATATTTGATATGTAATTTGAATCAAATGCTATATCCATAACACTTGGTACAATGGTATAAGAATTCAACCCACGACATTCACAAATAGGTTTAAGGCAAAAAATGAATACAGCAGACACTGAAAAAAGCAGGTCATATCAATGTTGATTTGTTTGGCTCAAATAAAAGTCAAAAATCACAGCTGGTGCTGATAAAGGAGCATTTGTGATGAGTATTAATTCAGCTAATCTCATTGAGACCTACACTTTCATATCCTCAAAGGTAGTTATTACAACCGGTGCCATGATTGTTCAAAATCAAATAAGAAACAGAGCAAATATTCTATAGATATATGTCTATATACTGGAAATTACACTAATATACATTTTACAAACACTGAGGTGTAAAATTAGGGAGGCATACAGTAAACGCAATGCTAAAGAACATCCCTAAACAGACTCAAAGTATTTAAAGACCTCATGAAATGACAGTTTACTTTCTATGTTGACTTGTTCGTCCAAGTTTGTGATTGTATTTATCTTAAGCTCCAACTTCTAGAGTTGGTAACTGCATTTGACTGCGGTTTCCAGATGAAATTAACACTAGAGGCAGTAAACGCCAACAACTTTTGTTCCTTTTCACACAAATTATGTTTACGGGGCAGATTATTGATGAATAAATGCTTATTTTTGCATGTTGTCTTGCACAATACTCTGTTATGAATACAGAATACTTTTACCATAGTGCATTATTTGTAAACTAATACATTTTGTCATTTGCATCACATAATCAGCTCCATATGTGTGGCATTTCTGACGCAGTAAACTTGCTCGGTAGCGCACCTGGTAAAGCACTGCACTTGCAGTTAGCAAGCTAAAATGGCATGCTTGTTTCAGCAAATGTGTTTTTATCTCACATTT
>NW_015652166.1:273160-274431 GCF_001515625.1 Sinocyclocheilus rhinocerous
ATCACAGAAATAAATTACATTTTACAGTATATTCACATAGAAAACAGCCATATTTCACAATATTATTGTATTTTTAATTTAGTACAGTGCAGCACCGTACAATACAATACAGTAATACAATTTGTTTTAACCATAATCTAAAACAAGCCGTAACATTTTACATCTAGACATTTTTAGGTGAAAACAAGACAAAATATGGTAAATGCAGACTGCAGCAGAGGCGTGAGTTTAACCTGTAGGTGAAGGTGAGTCGATGTCGGCAGAGAAATGGTCGATCCCTAATGCTGCAATAGAGCTCCTGGGTCGAATGCACCTCTCACCAGAGAAACTTCTGCGTAGCAATGCCTATATCAGCACAAAAACAGAGTTACTTTATAAAAATCAATCTGAGCAGTGACATGCAGGCACAAGAAACATTAGAGCATCTCAGTTTTGTACCGTATGTATGAATGCGGTTGGTTAGTTAGCGGTTAGCTGGTGTACCTTGCGTGTCAGCGGGCTGCTGGGAGCCGAAGCGCTGCTGTATAAACTCAGGCTGGAGTTAGATCTGCTGACGGTCAGGCCTTTAGCGCTGCCTCTGCGGCCCGACGCCTCGAACGCGTCCGGAGAGAGATACTTCTCCTTTATCTTCAGGTTTGTGCGTCCCTTTACTGTGTGTGCAGAAGGAATGATGCATAAAAGTATTTGCTGACCAGTGTTGGGGAAAGTTACTTTTAAAAGTAATGCATTACAATATTGCGTTACCCTCTCACTTGATTCCATGCAATGCTGCAAGGCTTTTGAGAATGTGTGTTTAACTCATTCCCAACTCAAAATAAAACCCAATTAAAGTGTTTCTGTCAATAACATAACATAACGGCAGCAACAGGTTTATGAGAAAGTGGAACGGATTATTATTTAGTGTGCATGATTTACTTAAATCGAGGCAATTAATTAGTAAATTGTGCACACGATTAACTTTTTTCCCCAAAAGTATAGGATCAGTAAGAGGTTTTTTTTTTTTTTTTTCCAAAATTTTTAGAATGTTAGAATGTTTCGAAAGTAAATTTACGTCCGTGCAGTAGAATGCAGAAGAAGAAATTTCAACACACTTCAGCAATAAAAAAAAGACACACAAATGTTTTTCTAGAGTAATTTGTGCTTATTAGTACGGTTGAACTGGATCATCGAAGGTCAGAAGCAAAGACATTGATTGGTTAATAGAATGGGATTAAATACATAAAGGATATTTAACATTTAATTATTGCAGGTTTGCGTCATATTCTGAGTTG
>NW_015652166.1:274905-282367 GCF_001515625.1 Sinocyclocheilus rhinocerous
AAAAGTTACTTGCGTTACTTATTTGAAAAAGTAACTCAGATATTCTCTTGTAAATGTAAAAAGTAATGCGTTACTTTACTAGTTACTTGAAAAAAGTAATCTGATTACGTAACTCGCGTTACTTGTAATGCGTTACCCCCAACACTGTTACTGACACTACAAATAACAAAAATGCAGCCTTGCTGAATAAGTATTATTAATAAGCAAGAATTAGGAGTTAGAGGCAAAAATTGTAGGTAATAGTGAGAATTGGACCTAAACTAAAGTGTGACCCATTAGATAATATTACACAGAAAATAGCTAGATCTTCCAAGCTGTCAGCATATTGTTTGTCCTCTGATTTCATCTACAATAAGCAGATTTTGAATAAGTGTGAGATATTCACCTCTACAGGGGTCATTCTTCACTAGAAACTCATCTAACGCCGTCCATCCACCACCAACTCGAACCATCAGAGTGCTTCTGAGAATACGAACCATCCGCAACTGCTGAGAGTCTCCAAACTGGTGAAAATCACAGAAATATCATCAGGCGTGTAGTCATGAATATATAGCTGTGCTGCCCCGTTTGTATTAACATCTGATTTGAGCATTCAAAGGCTGCGTATACACTCGTTGGTTCTGGTTTTAGTCCATCTAGTCCTGGGCTGCGTTTCTCAAAAGCATTGTGAGATAAGTTGATCTTAAGGACCATTGGTGGCAGTAGATCTTACAGTGTACTTAAGCTTACAACGCTTTTGGGAAACATAGCCCTGGTTTGTTTAGCATTCAGAAGAACCAGATATGCTTGTACATTCTGTCCTTTTTACGGTCAAATCTTGTGACAGCATTTTGGTTCTTTTAGATGTCTTGGGTCCGTGTTGCATTCATATATCAGTCGAACCGCGCTAGAATTGTGATCTGATCTCTCAAGATCCGGTGTTAATATCAGGTATAAACAAGCATTATTTGTACCGAGAATAGATTTTCACTCACCCTGTAGCGATTTGCGCTTATTTGCTCTACTTGAAATCTCTTTGGACAGTTGCATTGAGAGACCTGACGGCTCACCTGCAGAATTGAGGTTTCTGTTAGTCGTCTTACAGAAATACTCAATGCAGGGAAGAATGTAAAAACAGAGCTACACACACCTCCTCATTGATTTGGTCTGCATCTATCGTCTTTCTGTAAGGGTCTCGGCTTGGATGGAGGGCACTCACAAATTCATAGTAGTCAATGAATCCATCACCGTTAACATCAAATATGTTAGCAACCGCAGTCATTTCCAGGGAGTTGGTGGGAAATTCTGTACAAAGTCAAATATTGCAAACAGTTACATATATACCCATACGACAAGGCTATATGAAATATTGACATATGTATATTCTCTGGGTAGATGAAGATATGCTTATAACAAATATTAAATCATGTACATATATTAATAATATCTATATGAGGATATTTATATAGTATTATCTGATGCAACGATCTATGTCAGCAATATATGTATGCATACATATATATATATATGCAACTTTATTAAAACAACATATATACTAAAAATCAGTATATTGATATGTTTTGCAATATATATATATATATATATATATATGAAGAGTTTATTTGCAAAAACAGACAACTCGTTTTTTTTATTTTCAAAAATCATGTTTTTTATGATGTTATGTTTTTATTGTGTTTTATTGTGTTAGTTAGCTGTATTTTTTAGTTATTTTTTAACCTAATCAAAATATATATATATATATATATATATATACTGTATATATACACACACACACACATACATATATGTAAATACATGTCTATTTTTTATATTTACTCATAATATCAAATTGTATTGACTGGTTTTAGGATGGACATAAAAAAAATCGTAAAATGTATTACATCTATTGTTCCAATTTCTAATACTTTTCATATATGTTTTAAATTCATATGACAATTTCATACATGGAAATGTAATACATGTACACATATTTTTGCATATGGGTATTCATCCAAACAACATGATGCAAAAAAATCAGCAACCAAGAGTTTTAATGCTCACTAGAGGCCAGAACGCTGCTGATGAACTCCTTGTGAGTGATTCGTCCATCCTGATCGCGATCAATGCTACGAAAAACATCCAGTATCCGGGATTTGAGGTGACTTATCCACTGCATGTATCTTTTCCGCCAGATGTTGAAGTCAAAATTAGCGAACTCCTCCAGCTGCATGTGTTAAAGAGACGGTTCTTAGACAACCACATGGATTCAAACACAAATGTAGGCTATTCTTTTATCAAAGCTAGAGCGCAGTCATGATCACCTCTTTCAGCCTCTGCAGATGTTCCTCTAGTCTGCTCTGTCTGCCGTGGGCCAGGAGCCAGAGTTTCCTCCACTGACTCACCAGCTGACTCATCACGGGTGTCTGAGGGTCCAGTTTCTCCAGTGGAAGAGGAACAGACAGCGGGGGCTTCGCTGTGCCTCTCCTCTCTATGCATGAATACAATCCAAAGACATTACATGCACACAATAATCACAGCAGCGGATCACACTGATTCTTTACTCACTTGCTGGTGCTTTGCGACCGGGGGAAACCTGCTGCTTGGGAGCCAGCTTGTGTTTACAGGATTTTGTGGCGTTTTCAATTTCTGGTACCTTCCCTTTCATCTCATCCATGAAATCCTGCAGGAAATGTAATACATGTACACATATTTTTGCATATGGGTATTCATCCAAACAACATGATGCAAAAAAATCAGCAACCAAGAGTTTTAATGCTCACTAGAGGCCAGAACGCTGCTGATGAACTCCTTGTGAGTGATTCGTCCATCCTGATCGCGATCAATGCTACGAAAAACATCCAGTATCCGGGATTTGAGGTGACTTATCCACTGCATGTATCTTTTCCGCCAGATGTTGAAGTCAAAATTAGCGAACTCCTCCAGCTGCATGTGTTAAAGAGACGGTTCTTAGACAACCACATGGATTCAAACACAAATGTAGGCTATTCTTTTATCAAAGCTAGAGCGCAGTCATGATCACCTCTTTCAGCCTCTGCAGATGTTCCTCTAGTCTGCTCTGTCTGCCGTGGGCCAGGAGCCAGAGTTTCCTCCACTGACTCACCAGCTGACTCATCACGGGTGTCTGAGGGTCCAGTTTCTCCAGTGGAAGAGGAACAGACAGCGGGGGCTTCGCTGTGCCTCTCCTCTCTATGCATGAATACAATCCACAGAGATTACAGCCGAATACATGCACACAATAATCACAGCAGCGGATCACACCGATTCTTTACTCACTTGCTGGTGCTTTGCGACTGGGGGAAACCTGCTGCTTGGGAACCAGCTTGTGTTTACAGGATTTTGTGGCATTTTCAATTTCTGGTACCTTCCCTTTCATCTCATCCATGAAATCCTGCAAAAGGAAACAGTAACATTTCTTGACCTTGAACCTTCATCATGGTTTTGGTTTTTTAGAGGCGGATCTGCTCTGATTTTTAAATTGTGGGTTTGTGCGTGTTTTCATATTTTCCATTTTCATTTTAATATGTCTATATAGTTTTTATTCATATTTATTTCAGTTTTAGGTTTAGTTATTTTATCAAGTTAAGCTAAATGAAAACGAGAAATGAGTCTTAGGCAACTAGCTGAAATTAAATTAAGTTACTTTTTATTTTATTTTAGTTAACATTTGTTTTATTTCATGTAACAGAACTGCAAAACTGTTTTTTATGGTTTTTGTGAACTAATAACTGAGATGTACATATGCATCTGATGGATTTATTTTTTTACATTTTGAAATATTGTGGATCAATATTACTTCACTGATTTTTGTTTGAGACACAGAACAAAACAGGAAACAGAATTAAAAAAAATAAAACTTGACAGGACCTTCAGGATGAAAACCGATGTTGATTTGCCTGATTTTATAAAGGTTTTTGAAGTAGATACACAGGTGTCAAACCTTATAAAAACTGTATTTTTTAAATGAACCTCTTCCTTCTGTCAGGATAAAGTAGTGATCGTTGTAAATACTTACACTTTATTTATATTTTTGCTTTTCTTAAAGGGACAGTTCACTCCAAAATGAAAATTCTGTCATTAGTAGTGCTGTCAAACAATTAATCGTGATTAATCACATCCAAAATAAAAGTTTTTGTTTACATAATATATGAGTGTGTGCTGTGTATATTTATTATGTATATATAAATACACACACATGCATGTATATATTTAAGAAAAATATGTTATGTTTATATATTAACTAGATTGTGTGTATTTATATATAAATAATAAATATACACAGCACACACTCATATATTATGTAAACAAAAACTTTTATTTTGGATGTGATTAATCACGATTAATCGTTTGACAGCACTAGTTACTCAGTCGTTCCAAAATTGCATGACTTTTTTCTCAGCAGAAGTGAGTAAATGAGGACAGAATTGTTTAATGTGAATAGATTGTTATTGGCTGTTAGTACCGTGTGCTGAGTGATGAGATCTGCAGAGAGCTCTAGGTCTTCAGGCAGCGGCTCCTGCTCCTTCAGATTGAGAGACTCTTCAGCGGAGGAGATCCAGGCCAGTAATCTCTGGATCTCCTCTCTCTCTGCCTCCAGAGCAGACAGTGTGGTCTGGATCCTCTCGGCCTGCTGCTTCGCCCACGTCTGGACCTGAGCCATCAAATCACACATAGAACACATGCACATAATTTCGGCTCTGTATGCCACCAGAATACAATTAAAATGAAACAGTCAGGATTAAATTGAAGTGCAGACTTCAAGCTTTAAGTCAAGGGGTTGAACAAAAATACAACATAAAGTGCTTAGGAATTACATCAGTTTTTATACACAGTCCCCCCATTTTCAGGGGCTCAAATGTAATTGGACAAATAAATATAATCATAAATAAAATTTTCATTTTTGATATTGTGTTTAGAATCCTTTGCAGGCAATGACTGCCTTAAGTCTGTAACTCATGGACATCAGCAGAGACTGGGTTTCTTCTTTGTGATGCTTTGCCAGGTCTTTACTGCAGCTGACCTCAGTTGTTGTGTGTTTGTGGCTCTTTCTGTCTTTAGTGTTGTCTTCAGCGAGTGAAATGCTGCTCAATCAGGTTGAGATCAGGAGATTGACTCGGCCATCGCAGAATAATCCACTTTTTTACCTTCAAAAACTCCTGCGTTACACACACACACACTAGTCAACATTTGAACTGGATCAAAACCATCAAAGCTGTCCTAAAACATTATCAAGTCAAAGGTCTTTTAGTATAATTGTACAAACGTCCGCCTTCAGCTCGTGCTTCATGTGTCTTTTTGCTGTCAAATCTTTACTAATTTTTATAAAGTAAATGTAAGAATAACTTTGATATTGTTAGTAATATTTGAAAATGAACACTTACTGGACTAAAGCAGCTCAGCTTTACTTGATTATCCAGACATCTTTTTTTTTATCGTGTTGCATTGCATTATATGTTTTGATAATCAAACTAAGCATTTAAATATCATCTTACTAAGACATATTATTGAAGATATAGAGTGATGACTGATATTTATGTGATGTACTGTTATAAACATCGATATTTATTTTTGTTTCAGTTTTACAGAACCATATTTCATCACTTCCATTATCACGCCTTTCTAGAAAAATGAATGAGACTTCCAGAACCCAATGGTTTTGCCCACAATCACAAATGTCAACAGATTTCAACTGATTAAGATCTAGTGATCATCATCTAACTGGACTCACCTCTTCATAGCGAGTCTTTGTGATGCTGATCCATGATTTGATGGTGATGACAGAGTCCGGATGGCAGGAGGACAGAATCTCCTCGCCCAGTGTGTGAATGTTTTCTAGCGCCGTCTGCTGAGTGTTCAAGAAACTCATCGACTCCTGCAGATCACAAAGACAATGACGTGAAACTCATATGATACCAATCTCTGGAGTAATAAACGAGTCCATGTCCGCCGTACCTGATGACAGGTAAGAAATGCCAGAAGAGCCTCGTCTTCCTCAGGCAGCACTCCGTACTTCAGGACCCTCTCAACATCCCAAAGATGATCCAGGAACGAGTGAACCATTCCATCGAACTCTTCCGCCTGAGAACAAATATGATGGGATTATCAAATATGTCTGAATGTACCTCACAAACATTCATCACCACTAAGGAAAAAAAATACATAGTGTTATTTTTGTATTATTATACTTTGTATTTGAATTCATTTTTATTTTGTTTTCATTTTAATTTGAGTTAAATCTAGTCATTTTTGTGTGTGTTTTAGTCGTTTTTATTAGTTTTGCTTTTTTGAATGTGTTTTATTCATTTTTATTTGAGTTTTAGTTTTGGTAATTTTAGTACTTCAACTTAAACTAAAAGAAAAGTAGAAATGATGTCTTCGCAACTAGCTGTAGGGTGCAGTACGTTGGGATTATCAAATATGTCTGAATGTACAATGTGAATGCGTATGGTAAAAAATGTACAGTGACATTTCAGAATTGACAAACTTCATATTTTTTTGAATGCATTTTTATTTTTATATTTTGTTTTCATTTTTTTTTCCTGTAGTGTGCAATATGTTGGGATTATCAAATATGTCTGAATGTACCTCACAAACGTTCATCACCATCAAAATGTACAGTACAGTGTTATTTTAGTATTACTATACTTTGTAATCATCAATATTTATTAATGTTTTTATGTTTTAAGCTTTAGTACTTTTTTGTGTATTTTAGCCATTTCTATTAGTTTTTGCATTTCAAAATATCTTTTAATTTTGATTTCAGTTTTAGTTTTAGTAATTAGTCATTTATAAGCTAAAAAAGAGACATTTTGCCTTTGCAACTAACTGAATATTCAGTTTTATTTATGTTAACAGTAACAACACTACAGTACCTTGGATGTTATGTAAGTGCTTGGGATTAAAGTCTCAGCTAAATGCATAATGTAACTATAAGTGTTTGTGAAAGAAGGTGCTGTGATTATCAGTGGCGTGTGCTGGTACCTGTTGCAGCGCGGCCTCTAGTCGAGTCTGTCTGGACACAGAGAGTTTACACACGGCCTCCCAGCGGCCCTCCAGCTCCTCCATCTGCTCCTGCAGCCAGTGTGCATCGGCCGTGCTGCTCCGCGTCAGATCCCTGACCGAGCGCTTCAGCGTGCGGATACAGCTGGCACGCTTCCCGAGCTCCCGCTGGAACACCTGCGCATCAGAGGAGGAGCAGAGCTCACCTACAGCAGACTATAGACTACCGATAACACACTGAGTTCATATGAGACCCGTGCTGGCCGGCACGTGCACAGGTAGGGCTCAACCTGTGCAGAGCACATGCCCTTTTTGCCTTTACACTCCAAAGTGTCCTTTTTTTGTTTTGTTTTGTTTTTGCTTCTTCAATAAATCAATGCTATTGGTCACCCTTTACGTCTGTCTGTCTGTTTTAGAAATATTTAGCCAATGAAAGGTATTAAAAAGAGCTTGTGACTAAATCTTG
>NW_015652166.1:282868-285060 GCF_001515625.1 Sinocyclocheilus rhinocerous
CCTGGAGTGCCGATGTCCTGCAGAGTTTAGCTGTAACCCTAATCAAACACACCTGAACAAGCTAATTAAGGTCTTCAAGATTACTAAGGCTACAGGCAGGTGAGTTTTTTCAGGGTTGGAGCTAAACTGCAGGACATTGGCACTCCAGGACCGACGTTGCCTACCCCTGAACTAAAGCATGCTGTGGGGGTAATTGAGAATGAATGGGGGAAAATCACATTAGAGGAGACAATGCCTTCATCACGATATGATTGGATATGACTGGCTATGTTCGGCTGTGATTGGTTTATGCAAAATCCTGTCTCTTGTGTTCATGCGCGTTCCACGTTTGGCATTAATGGGAAGACTCATTTAAAAAAGTAAGTAAACAACTCATACATTTAAATATAACCACTGTGTTACGTCAAAATAAGACTTAAAATGGTCTGAAAACTTGATCTGTGGGAGTTTTTAGTGAGTAATCAGCTTGTTGAAATTTAAAGTAAATCTCTGTCTGTATTTACTGAGCTTTGATGACTGACAAACCGAATAATTCAAAAATAGTTAAAAGTTAACTATTAAAAAGATAGCTGAACATAAGTTCACAAATAAAATATATAGTTTAAATTGTTACTGCCTTGAGTTCTTTTGGAATAAACGTGAAATGCTTAAAAATACTAACTTGATGAGATTCATACTTGGCTTTAATAAACAGAATATTGATTCATATTCTATAATATTGATGTAAAAAAACATATTTTTGTTGTTGTTTTCTGGTAGTGTAAGTAATGTTTATTTAACCAAGAACATGTGACTGAGACAAGAATTGACATTTGATAAAAAAAAAAAAAAGGACTTCGCCTCCTCATTTCAAAATACCACCGCACACCACTGAGAAATAAATATACCAGTGGTGTGTGGGGGGGTGCCCTTTTTTAGTTTCAGCACATGCCCCTCAAAAGGTCTGTGCACGGCCCTGCGTGCTGGCAAAATGAGTCGGAATGCGCACGGAAGGCCAATTTTGAGCTACATGCAAAACAAGTGGAAAATGTCGATTTTGGTCAAATTTGAGGTTTTCACAAAAATGAGGAGTCAATTAAGCCCTCCCCAATGCTCCAAATAGTATTTAAACATCTAAAATTATCTTTATTTGTATGTTTTTTGAGAGCAGTACCTTTTTCTCTGCTCTCTTCTTGCGCCGGTGCTGACAGACGTATGAATCACGCACATAAAGATCCCGATACATACACATACTGTATACACAGAATTACAGTATTTAGGCTATTCACGCAAACATAATCAGTTATGTCTGAAGTCAACGTTTGGGGAACTGTTGGGGAAAACATCTGATGTGTAACATTATATTAGATCCCTGAAATATTGTGATTATTAATGCAGTAATGATTATTAAGAAAAGACCTGGAGGAAAAGATGCAATGTTGCTAGGTTTTGCTTTGGAACCTTCAGAAAACTTTAACTTGATTTTTCTCGAAATGGATTTTGCTAACTTCATCGACTTCAAACAGGTGTTGCTGTTTTTCATTTTTTTTGTCCGATTCCAACAACTCATATATCATTATGAAGGTCTTTTAATGGAGAATGTAACAATAAAAATAACTAATTTTTGAAAATTGACTCTGAGACTTGCTGTACCTTGTGCTTGTCAATCAGATTGCTGACCAGGTCTTTTTCACCACAGACAGACACATCTTCAGCCAGCTGTGGCTCGGCTCTGTACAGCCAGTCATTAAGAGCCTGCAGAGCGTCAGTGAATCTGCCTGAAAACAGCAGAGCCTCTTCCAGCTTGTGTTTAGATCCCTGAAGTACAGTAAGTCTTAATATAGTCCGTCTGTCTCATTAATGTTAATCTAACGAGAAAAGAAGAGATCGCTGCTCTTGACTGAACTGCTTTTGTGGTTTTAATGAACAATTCATTTTATATTGAAGTGATTTTTATATTTGATTACTTGTTTTTCTTACTTGAATGCTTTTGTTTAGATGTAAAATGAAAAAGTAATGCACTAGGCCTATTTGTTTCTTATATTTGTTCTACTGTTTTGCATTAAAAGATAAAAGAAAAGAGTGAATCACTTGCTGCTCTTGATTGAACTGCTTTTGCAGTTTTAATAATCAATTTATTTGTAATGAACACACTGAAGTGATTTTTAAGTGATAAAATTTGTTTTTCTTACTTGAATGCTTTTGTTTAGATG
>NW_015652166.1:285184-308071 GCF_001515625.1 Sinocyclocheilus rhinocerous
TATTTATAACAACAAAGATAAAAATAAAAATAGCTATATTGTGATTATTAATGCAGTAATGATTATTAAGAAAAGACCTGGAGGAAAAGATGCAATGTTGCTAGGTTTTGCTTTGGAACCTTCAGAAAACTTTAACTTGATTTTTCTCGAAATGGATTTTGCTAACTTCATCGACTTCAAACAGGTGTTGCTGTTTTTCATTTTTTTTGTCCGATTCCAACAACTCATATATCATTATGAAGGTCTTTTAATGGAGAATGTAACAATAAAAATAACTAATTTTTGAAAATTGACTCTGAGACTTGCTGTACCTTGTGCTTGTCAATCAGATTGCTGACCAGGTCTTTTTCACCACAGACAGACACATCTTCAGCCAGCTGTGGCTCGGCTCTGTACAGCCAGTCATTAAGAGCCTGCAGAGCATCAGTGAATCTGCCTGAAAACAGCAGAGCCTCTTCCAGCTTGTGTTGCCTTGGGACAGAAAAGCGGAGTTTAGAGCTCAGAAACAGACTCACAGTGCACTACAGAGCTCCCGTCGGCTCACCTCTCGCTGGATTTGCCGCTGATGGTGTCCCATGAGTCTCTGAGCTCAGACACCATGTTCTCCAGGTGCTGCGTGTCTTCAGGACTCTGGGCTTTCTCCTGCAGCGAGCGGCCACTCTTCAGACAGGCCTCGTACATCGGCCGCTTCGAGCGGAGCAGCTTCTGGAACTCCTGAAAACATACAAATTCACCTTATAAATGAACCGACTGAACTGACTGCTTCGGTGGTGAAATTTCCAGTGTGGTTTATACTGTTTTTTATATACTCCACTGTCAAGTTTTACTTTACTGAGGGTTTTTACAGCAACTTTTAACGGGCGCCATCATCAGAAATAACTCCTTAAGAATTTATCCATCCTTTATTTTTTATGGAAACCTTTTTCCGCTCACAATTCAGACTTTTTTCCTCCTAATTCTGAGCTTCTCATAATTTGGATTTTGTTTCTCATAGTTCAGAGTTGAATATTTAACAATTCAGACTTTTTTTCTCTGAATTCTGAGTTTATATCTCACAATTCAGTTTTGTTTTGTTTTTTTTGCCAAAGAATAAGAAATAAAAAGGTTATTGCAACTTTTTATCTCACAGCTTTGATATCTTTTCTCACATTTGCAAGTTTACGTCTCGCAATTCTGAATTTATATCTTACAATTCTGACAATTTGACAGAGTTTATATCTTGCAATATATACTGCTATATCAGGGTCGAGATGCACCGATACTAAATTTCTCAGCCAATACGTTACCGAGTTTAGTTTTCTTAAAGGGGAAAAAAGTTCTCCCAACTAATGCTGTAAAGTGTAAACTATACACAGTGTACTATACATAGAACCCTCTCATTTGGTACATAATATTAGAGGTTAAAATTAATAACAAAACTATTACATTCAATGCCATTTATTTTCAGATACAATACTCACACTTAAATAAAAATGTTTGTATACAACTCAATTGCACGTAAGTTAGTTTTCATAAAAACTTGACTTCATGACAGATTTATTGAAATATAAATATGTAACTAATAGTAAATAAGCTCCCTCTAGTGTTTTTATAGCTAACTAACAAACTTGGGTAACTTTCCTGAGGGAAATGCAATGCTAATCCCAGCAGGCACACAATGTCGTAAAATGGTGATATTTGGTTGAATTTCGGTTGCGACGTCGGGTGATTCAATGTCAGTTCAACGTCTAATGTCAATGTTAATTTGATGTCCAATACCGACATCAGCTGATGTTGATATTTGTTATTTTTAGGTTGTGTAACCAAAATCCAATATTAAGTCAACGTCAAATTGACGTCAAATACTGATGTAAACCCCATTTTCATTTTCAACCAAAATGCAACGTCAACCTGACGTTATATTGACGTCCTGTGCCTGCTGAGAAGTGACACTGTTATTTGACGTCTTTCTTTCGGTTAAAATGCTGATTGAGCAACTATATGAGACATCATACAGTTTGGTAGTTGTACTATAAATTTGAACATACCTTCTGATGTTCTTTCATGTTTATTTCTCGCTTTGACTTGTATTAAAGTGGAAGAGACTCTACCGCTACCGCTTGAACTGAAGCTGCTACAGTGATCTGTCACGCCACATTTAAGAGCATCAAAACGGCATTTATTGTTAGAATTTTGTGAAAAATGGACAGAATTTGAGAGCTTAGACTTTGTTTCATATCAGAAGTAACAAACCAAAGCCCTTTGCGATTACTGGATGGTTGGCGCGGTACAAATAATGTTTGGAGGAGGTCAAAACCGTGGATTTGGCAACCTTGGCTCGAACTTGGTGATTCACAAGGTCAGTCAGAACCCGCATTAACAGTTCTGCGTTAATGCGTTATTATTGCTTTAACTTGGACAGCCCTATATTTGACACACGGAACATTTTCTTCACGCAAGTTGCTGTTTGAAACGTTTTTCGGTTTCACTTTATTCCGATAGTCCACTTTAGACATTCTACTAACAGTAAGTAACTTTGCAACTACATGTCAACTAACTCTCATTAATTCGCAACTACATGTCTACTAACTCTCAGAGTAGACGGTTAGGTTTAGGGTTAGTAGAATAAGTTGACATATACTTGCAAAGTTTCTCATAGTCAGTATGTTGTATGTTGTGGACACATCAAAATAAAGTGTTAGCAGATATTAAGCAGACAGTCTACTAATACTCTAATGACTGCTAGTTGACATGTAGTTGCAAAGTTACTTACTGTTAGTAGAATATCTAAAGTGGACTATCAAAATAAAGTGTTACCCATTTTTCTACCACCTTTTGATCGACAGGGTATAATCGGCCCTGATCATTGACTGTTTTTAAGCAATCGGTTGATGGCTGATAGTACAAGTAATTGCTTTATTGGTCGACACCGATTATTGGCCGATACATTGGTGCATCCCTAATTCAATGTCAATTCTACACCATTTTTTTTCAGTGTACTATGACTTTTTTTTTTTTTTTTACAAATACATAAACAAAGTTTTAAGTTTGCCGGAAATTATTTGCAGTGTAAGTGCAGCACTGGCCTAAAGGCCAAACTGTCACCTGACCCGACACTCTCTCACACTGGCCTCAGACCAGCAGACCATCGTTGCTGAGTCCTGAGATGTGAAGTACCTTTTGTTCAGTGAGCTGCTGTTTGATCTCTTCCTGTGACACTGCGATCTCTTTGTGTGTGTCCAGCGTCTGTTCAACCTCCGTCATCCAGTCCACCAGCAAGTGCCATGATTCACTGAACTGTGGAGGTGAAAAGCACAGAAGTTTAGTATTTGCCAAATGATTTCCTGAGAACAGAGGTCTTTCTGTCGGTGTTGTAGTTCATATGAGAGGTCAAAACCTGTTTAGCATGTCTTTTGGCACATTTTACTGTAAAATGTTAATGTCAACACAGCCACACTTTTGGAGTGCATCACTCCAAAATGCAAGTTAATAGTGTGAATTGGTCCCTAAACTAAAGTGTTACCTATTTTTTTTATATGTATATATATAAACAATATGTATAAAATCCTTTTAAATTTAAGAAAATTAAACTCTCAAAACTTTATGTGATACTATGTTGTAAGCCTGTAGATGGCTATAATTATGCAGAATATGCTGTCATCACCTTTCTTTCTTGCATTTTAGCGTAGACAGTGCTCCACTTCTGCTCCAGTATGCATAAGCTATGCTCTGTGCCGGAGCCCCGGGCCACTTCACGTCCCTCCAGCATCCTGTGGATGGCGTTGCGCACATTTGTGTAAGCGTGCATTTTAGAATCCATCTCATTACACAACTCCTGCAATGCAAGATACAGAAATGAGACTTCAGTGTTTTATAAACACAGTTTGCAGGGTTAAGACTCCAAGTTCAGCATGCAGAATTCAAGTGCTCATTACCAAATGAACGTTCAGTCTCTCGTTGGCAGAGTCTGGCATTCCCCACACGGTCTTACTGGACGAGAGCCTCAGGTCTGTGTGCTCCAGCCACTGCAGGAGATCCTGGATCTCCATGACTACCGTGTGCACATGGGACATCACATCATTCCGCAGAACCTAAAGGCACACAACAACAAGCACTTTTGTTTAAAAGTAGTACCCAGTATGCAGTACAGACTGTGTAAATGCTGTGTAGGATGCAGTAAGCAGTGGCTGGAGTGAACGTGATTTCACCAAGTACAACATTCTAATCAACCAATTGGAATTGAGGGATACAGCCCATTTAAAGAAAATTACAGTTTTAGGCTTACAACCAGGGTTACATGCTTCTGAACCTTTGTTATTCAGCTATCATTTCCCTCTGATTTTAGGGATAAGTTATGGGTAGGTTTAGGAGTACACTCTTAAAAATAAAGGTGCTTAAAAGGTTCTTCACAGTGATGCCATAGCAGAACCCTTTTTGGTTCCACAAAGAAGCATTCAGTCAAAGGTTCTTTAAAGAACCATCTCTTTCTTACCTTTTTATAATCTGAAGAACCTTCTTTCTCCACAAAGAAGCTTTTGTGAAAGAGAAAGGTTCTTCAGATGTTAAAGGTTCTTTATGGAACCATTTAGTCAAAAAAGGTTCTTCTATGGCATCGTGAAGCACCTTTATTTTTAAGAGTGTAGGGATGGGGTTAGGTCTATGTTTTTGAAGAGGTTGATCCAGGAACATGTCTTACGTGGCTGTTTCACATACTATTTTTAAAAGCAGTAGCCAGTATCCCAGCTAGCAAAAATAGAACCTTAAAATAGAACCTTGCTAGAATGTTAGGTACTAACATTCCTTGTTAGTTGGGAGACAGTAGATCTATGCAGCATTCAGTAAGCAGTACACTAGCGTTTCATTCGAAATGAGCAAAAATCACTGGAAAAGTGAGGACACAACATTGGCAAGAATGTGCCAATGAGTGCCTTAGAGTTTGTGTTTGTACCTTGTGCTTGGCTAGCTCTATCTCACAGGTTTGCAGGTCAATGCTGATTGGCTGAGAGGCTTGCAGTAGGTCTGCCGTGTGGGAGAGCCAGGCGTGCAACTCATCAAGAGTGTTCTGAAACTGACCCAAGCCCAGCAGTGCACACTCCAACTGGTGCTGCTCGAAAACATAGTGCTCTCGTTGAAGTACCATTATGACGAAACAATTTTTTTTTTCTTCATTTAGCTGAGATTTTACCTGTCTGCTGACAGTCTCTGACTCCAAGTTGTCCCATCGCTGACGGAAGTCACACAGTGGAGAGATGGACCCAGGTCGCTCAGTGCCCGGGGAAAGGCGACACACAAAGCGATGGTTTAGACTCTCAATCTCGATCTTCTTCTGATAGAGCTCTCGCTTAAATTCCTGAAAGGAGAGGTGATGGAATCACCACTAATTTGTTTGTGACACAGTTTTCAGTTTCTTAAGGTAAGTTTGTGTGGTCTAACCTTCAGGTCACATAGCTGCTCTTTAACTGATCCCAGGTCAGATCCCACTGAGAACTCCTCGGTGGATTTCAGCTCTGCAGACTTCAGCCACTCAAAGAGTCCCTTCAACAGAAGGTCATATTTTTAAGCTTGCTTTTGTAGTGTTCTCTTGACCCACTCTACAGTATATAAATATTCATAAGTGCACATTGTCAATTTCTTCCATTGTCGCATGAAGTCAGTGCAACCAAGAAGAGAATTCGCTGAAATATGCTGACTTTAATTCAAATTCTCTATGGCTAGCTTTGGTGTCTCTAGAAGGGCATCCAAAAGTCCTGCCAATTGGCAGGAAATTGGCCTGTCTGTTAGAGACTCATCACTACAACCACATGGAGGCATGAATTTTGAAATACTACAACTGTAGACAGAGACCTACCACCACTGGACGAGACAAGATAGAAAAAGTAACGAACAGACCATTCTTTGTGATTGTGTTTGGAAGTTTTCTACAGTAAGTACAAACTTCATTAGGTAGGGTGACCATACATACTTTTTCTAAATTGCCTAAAATGTCTGGGTTTTGGCTTTGTTTTCCTGTTGTTTTCATACTTGCTGAAGGTAATTACTGAAAATTAGCTTGACCAATAGCATGTAGGCATTGTACACTATCGACCAATCATGGCGTGGGAGAAGGTGGGATCAACAGAGAACAGTCAAAGCAATGCAAATATGCATGCATAAAATTTATGAGGACAGTAGAGAGAACATCAAATAAAGGAAAATAAAGCCAAAACCTGGACATTTTAGAAATCCTGGCCAGGACATGTCCAATCTGGAAAAATGAGGATGTATAGTCAACCTACATTTGTTGTTTTCATACTTGCTGAAGGTAATGACTGAAAATTAGCTTGACCAATAGCATGTAGGCATTGTACACAATCGACCAATCATGGCGTGGGAGAAGGTGGGATCAACAGAGAACAGTCAAAGCAATGCAAATATGCATGCATAAAATTTATGAGGACAGTAGAGAGAACATCAAATAAAGGAAAATAAAGCCAAAACCTGGACATTTTAGAAATCCTGGCCAGGACATGTCCAATCTGGAAAAATGAGGATGTATAGTCAACCTACATTAGGAATGCCTTGAAAGGAATTGAAACTAACTCACCTGCATACTGTCCTGATAATGGAGAGCCATTCGTAAACATTCTTCTAACTTACTGTTGCACTCTGTCCAGATCTTACTGAGATTGTTCCACGTGCCATAAAGCTGCAGAAAAAGACAGCTGGATAGTGAGATGTGAACAAATGACTGCATGATGTACAACAGTTTCTGCGAGGATTATTCTCATTTCAGTTTCAAATACAAACCTCATCCAAACTTTTGGTGACCTCTGGCTTGTCTGTGTCACCACAAGCTGACATGAGTTCCATTCCCAGAATTCCTAGTGTGTCCAGGTCACCTTGCAGAGAATCAATGTCCTCCCTGAGTGTCTGAGAAGGAAGGATAAGAGAGTTTTAATGGTATGAGGCATTGCGTTGATTCAAAACTTTCAGGACGCAATGAGGAAATATTCTTAAATGACCCTGCTGAAAGAACAAAACCAGGTAATGAGTATATGTTCTGTTTTGGACGCTGGTCCAAAACATGGGATGTACTTCTAAAAGCTGCTAAGTAAAACTAGCAATATTACATTGGTCAACCAGCTTCGCCAGCATTTCTGGTTCACCAGCTAGACCAGCACTAAACCAGAAAAAGCCAGCCTGGACCAGCATAGAGCAGATAAACATTGACCACAGTATCAATTTTGTAGCCTACCTGCATGGTCTCCAGGCTCTGTCGGATGGTTTCTGAATCTGATCGACTGGAGTTGAGGTCCAGAACAGCTTGCTGGGCATCATTCAGTCCAGATGTCATGTCACTCACATCATTCCAGAACCTGACTGCCAGATCCAGGAGATTGAGAAGCCACTTCTCCCTCTCCTGAGCTTGTCTTTGAGCCTCCTCCCAGCGGCTTGTTAGACTGCAAACCCGGTCTTGAATAGCTGAAATTGCCAAGATCATCATAGACAGACCATGCTTATGAAACAATAGTGTTTATGAGATGTTTTAGCATATAAAGCTGTATGTGCCAGAATATGTATGCGATTCATGTTTTGAGGTACCTGTGCCAATGGAACTGTCCCCAAGAGCCCCTGTGTTGGTCAGGAGCTCTTGAGCCTGTGTCCTCACACTGCTGAGGTCCAGATCCATTTTTGAGAGCTCAGACAATGTGTGCTTGTTGTCCTGTAGCTGCTCTTGAATTCGTGGGGAGAGGCCTTGAAGAGCCATTGAGGCCTGCAGGTGACTACACAGACGCTCCACTCTCTCTCCGATCAGAGTCATCCTCTCATTCAGCTGACATGGACATACAGAGTTTCAGGAGTGAGCTAGCATTTATGCAGCTAAAATGTGGCAATGTTGTCTTTCTATACTACTTTAGCAACATAAAACATATGGCTTTTTTGAAAACAGGTTATATCAGTGTAGTGCATCAGTGGGTTGCATTCCTGTAGTTCAGCTGAGCACGGCGTTAGCAACACCAAGTTCATGGGTTCAAATCCCCGGAACGGTATAAACTGATATACTGTAAGTTATGAAAAAGCTTTAAATAACAGGTGAATCTTTTAAACCTTCTCAAAGTGTCCAGTACACTAGTCTCAGCATCTACAATGGAGTTTTGGGGCATTCATCAAAAGTAGGTCCTCTCTGTGAAGGTCTGACTTATTCAAGTTTAAGAACCTCTGATTTATAACTACAAACCATGTTAAACCAACTACCATAAGAAGCCGATTTAGCTGGATTCTCCAGTATGTGTTATGGAGAAAAGTCTTCTCTGTCTTGCAAAATAATGCTGAAGAAGTTAGAGTTCAAGAAGTCAAAATTGGACTTTACTGCAAGAAGACAATAAATCTGAGACCTCTGCAGAACATCTGACTCACTCACAGCTCAACCTTTATTACAGTTTTCAACCAATGATCTTATTGCAGGTGTTCTCCTCCCAATACTCCCTAACTCTTCACCTCATTAATTGGTCTTTTGTTCTCTTGTAAGGGTGGCAGACTGCCAACTAGCCTATGTCAAAACATATCACAAAGTGACTATTTGGTGTATTTGCCTCATCATTTTTATCCAAAGAACATGTTGAAGGCCATGTGGCCCAAAAGAGCAACTTAGTATCACCGCGGATGCCATCCACAAGCAACGTCAGCCAAAATCCCATTCTTTCCCGTGTGACTTCTCTCACAGTCATGTAGGCTATGAGGCCTTCAAAACACATCGGCTTTTACAGCATTCAAACTACTTCTACAATTGTTTTCTATAGGATAAATAAAATATTTCATCATATGCACCCGGAATCAGCATCGAATCTACATGTGTGTCACCTGTGTATAGCGGGGCAGAGACTCCTCCAGTACTCCAGCAGCTTCTCGAACCCTGTCTCTGATGGCCAGATGCTGCTCTTCAGTGTCCCTGGCTTTCTGGCAGAACTCCTCTCCCTGAACTGCATTCAGGTCTGATAGACGCTGGGCCAGCATGATCAGCCGTGCTATCAGTGGCTTGTGCTCTGCTATGGACTCCCTGATGCCCTGTTTGGACGTTATGCAGCAACACGATCAAACATTGATGTTTGTATTACTTTATCTGAAACAACTAATGAAGTCTAATAATTGCAGTACAAAGTTAATATTTTGAATACAGTGTGATGGCTATTAAAATCTAATGTGTTTGAACTTGAACTTATACTATAGCAAATGTGGGCCCAAACATGAGCATCTGTTGTTAATATCTTGCTCTGAAGAAGCAAGTTTTTAAGTACCTGTAAGAGGTCCTGTTGTTCTCGGAAAGCCTCGTAGCTGATGGTGTTTAGGGTAAACTGGCCAATAAGGGCTTTGGTTTCCTGTAACCATGGTAACACCTCAGCATAGCCCTCTGAGAACTGAGACAAGAGCGACTGAGCATGCTCCAGTTGAAGCAAGACTTGGGAATTAGTGGCAGTAGTGACCTGGCACTGCTCCTGTAAGGTGTCCAGGGAAGACTTTGGAGGGGAAAAGACAGTAGTATTATGTTGGTTCTTATGTCATGGAAAATGTTTCAAAAGGTATTAAGAATGAATATTAGCTTACCTGGAGTCTCAGTGTCTCCCCATCCTCAGTGTACATCTGCAGGAGTTCCAAAATCTTCACCATTTTCTCAATGTTAAACTTGTGCTGCAGAATCTCCACAGCAAGTATCTGCAGAAAAACATAGACATCATATGGATTATTTTAAAGAATTTTACAGAATTTCTAGTGTATGCACAGAGAACATCATTGTGAATGTGCAAAAACTCACTTTCTGCTCATTGAGCTCGGATGCAATGATGTCTGGGTCCAGATTAATGGCTCTGAGCTCCTCCAGTGCCAGTGAGGTGTCTCTAAACCAAGCCAACTCTTTCTCAACAGCCTGTTCCAGCTGATCAAATGCAAACAGGCTGATAGGTAAGCAGGCATTTAGCAGCTGTATTTATCCAAAATGACTTACAGTACACTTCAAGCAACCTGAGGTATCCACCTGTCTCTTACCTTCTGTCTCTCAGAAGAACACAAGACTGCATCTCCAGTCTCAGTCTGGGCAGCAGGAGCCAGCAGCTCTCTCTCGATTCGACCAAGCCACAGGTGGAGGTCTTCCTGACTGGAGGTACATCGACTAGATGCCTCCAAAGCCTGTTCCAGCCTCTGCAGGACATCAGCACTACCCAGACTCATCACTGAGTACCGGATACGCAGACTGTCTACCCGCTCCTGCACCAGCTGGGTTTCCTCCTCTTTAGATTAGCATGTGAAAGATTGAAACATGTTTGAAACATGTCCTTGTGGGCACTGTGCAAGGTTTAGTGTATGCAATGACACAAAATGGGAGGAAACACCACCTGAAATCTTCTCCATGAGCTCATGAGCACATTGTTGGAGTTTCCCCAGGTCGACACTCTTAGCTTTTATCTCTTCCATGACTGCCTAAAAGGTGATAGAGAAAGGCAATTTCGTTCCACACTGAAATCTTGTAGCATACAAATTTATTAACGGATAAACAAAACATTTTGTAATGTTTTGCTGACCTTGGCCTGTCCTGTGGCTTCTTGCAGATGGAGCATCGCTCTCTCTGCAGAGCGGAGCTCAGCTAAGTCCTGATCCACAGATATAAGCCATTGCTGAAGTCTGTCTGTCCTCTCCTGAAATAGCTGAGCTCTTGGCAGAATGTCCTCCAGAGTCCTGTGTCTGTGAAAACAAATTCATTGTAAAACAAAACACATTACATTACTAACATCAGATTTACCCACCCAAAGCATCAGGTAAAAAAGTTGTGGTTGGCTCTTTTATGTCGGTCAAACAGCCCCAACTACGTGGGTCTTCCTGGGACCAAAATGTGTACCAATGTGTCAACCAGACTGACCTGCTGTTGGCGCCCTGAAGTAGAGCCTCCCACTTGAGCTCGAGCTGTGCAAGCTGCACTTTGGTCTTTTCACTGTCATTTCCCTGAAGCCCCTCTGCCAGGTGTGGACCCTCCTGCATCATGGTCTCCATACTTGGTCTCCTGTCCTCTAGGAGGCGCTGTAAGAGCTGCAGGGCAAGAAACGTATTATGTTTATTATGCTAAAGGAATTTATTATGCTTCCTCCAAGGGCAGGGGCTTGCAAGCAAGTGGTTCTCAATCCTGGGATGCTTCTCAATATTCAAACTGATGCCAGAGATTGTCTTAATATAGGGAGATGAGAGGGTCTGTATTACTTACTATTGGAGAAAGCGTAATGGCTAACTTGGATCACGTGTGCCGTAATAACCAATCACATTATAGCCTTGACATCACTGAATTTCAGTCAGAGTTGAATACTGTCATGATGACCAATCAAATTGTGTGTTCATTTAAAGACAATGTGTGGACTTTATATACGGTCCCTTACCCACCATTTGTCTCATTTCCATTTCGCAAAACACATTTACATGAATGCATTTGGCGATGTGTTGGAAAGTGATTTATAGTGCATATACATTTTATGAGCATGTGCGTTCCCCCCTGGGATCGAACCCATAATCGCATCATAAAGCAATGATCTACCATTTGAGCTACACAAAACACAAATTATGATGCAAATAAAAGGGTACAATGCATTAATAGGAAAGTGTGCTGTTGTCGATAGAAGCGCAAATTTAGTAGACGCTCTGATGGGTCGTATTTGTGCGTGCTGGCAAAGCAAGACCTCGTGCAGCAGTACTGGCGAGGTTTAGAAACTGAATAAGGTTTGTCCAAGAAGTCGCTAGATTTGTCGCTAGGCGCTTTTTTGGAAAAAAGTTGCTAAAGGGGACCGAAAAGTCGCTAAATCCAGCGACAAAGTCACTAAGTAGGCAACACTGGTGCAAGCAACTTATTACGACCTATATTTACGTTTTAAAGTTAAGCACCCTCTAGCTGACGCAAAAATAATGACAGTGTTGTGTTGCGTCTGCTGTCATGACTAATACTGACTAATACTGTCATGATGACCAATCAAATTGTGTGTTCATTTAAAGGCAATGTGTGGACTTTATATACGGTCCCTTACCCACCATTTGTCTCATTTCCATTTCGCAAAACACATTTACATGAATGCATTTGGCGATGTGTTGGAAAGTGATTTATAGTGCATATACATTTTATGAGCATGTGCGTTCCCCCCTGGGATCGAACCCATAATCGCATCATAAAGCAATGCTCTACCATTTGAGCTACACAAAACACAAATTATGATGCAAATAAAAGGGTACAATGCATTAATAGGAAAGTGTGCTGTTGTCGATAGAAGCGCAAATTTAGTAGACGCTCTGATGGGTCGTATTTCAGGGAAGCGACAAATGACCCATACAGTTGGAGGACATGTTGGGAACTGCCTTCCTAATACAGTTTTGTAGAACACCCCCTTTTGCGTCTTCAAAGATGCTTTGTATGAGGAAGCAAACACACATTTGGTTCATAGAGGTATTGCTCCTTCTGAGAATCTACAAGCTTTATAATGCACCTTGTTCTCTCTTTGTGGTACTTAAGCCAAACACTTGTATCATGTGTCAGAGGATCATTGTGGCCATTCAGGTATGTTTTACCTTACTCACTAAGCTAACAAAGATCTCAAAAGGTCTCAAAAAGGTGAATTACTTTTCCCCCACCCATTCCCATATCATACACAAAGGCATTCAAAGCTTATTATATGCATGGACTTACACAGTATGCTTCTCAGTTCAAGAAAAGTTTAAGGATGGGATTAGAAATTACATGACAAGGCTTTAAAATTGGGTAGACTTTTTTATCAATAGTTTATGTAAATATTAATGTATTAGTTTATTGTTTGTTAGTTTATATAGCAACAACTTAACAATTTTTTAAGGTTTTTAACATACCTTCTGTTCTTGCAGCTGCGCTTTCACCACTTTAAACTCTGAGGATGGTGGTTTTTGATTGGCTGTCAGCTCCTCAATCTCGCAGACCCACGTCAGCAGCGTTTCCAGATTTTGCTGGAATTTCAGCGGATCCCTGAACTCATCTTTCAGAGCCAAAACACTTCTGCCATCCTTAACATAAGACCAGACAATATGCTATCACGTTTTCATAAAGAAAGTACAGGTTAAGGAAAGATCAGTATACTGTACCTTCCATTGATCTAGACTTGATTCCTGGTCTGAACTTGATTGACCATCACTCTGCAGCTGTGAATTTGTAAGAATTGTGAAACAATTTTATTTAATTGGAAAATGAACAAATTGGTGAAACATTGTTGATACACTGACTTCAAAATCAGTTAAATAAAAAATGGTAAATGATGGTAAAAAAAAATAAAATAAAGAAAAACATTACATTTAAAATAAATTTAAATTAAATTGAATAACCTCTGCAAGTTCCTCAGCAGCTCCAGTAAGGACTCTAACAGTTCTAGTAACAATAGGGTCACCTCCTTTCCCCGCACTAGGATACTCTGTCACCTCTACAATCTCGGTAACAATTGTCTCTGTCACCTCTGTGACTTCAGTAACCTCTCGAGTGTTCAGAGGCTTCCAGGACCAGGGACTTCCAGAATCCTTTCTCTGCAGGCTGGCTCTCCTGTCCACGGATCCATACTGACTCAGGGGGGATCTTCTGTACTCTGGAATATTACACATTCTGGGCAAAGACCCATTTCGTGGTGTTTTTACCGGGGACGGAGTGCTTCGCCAGGCATTGTCCAGAGTGCTGGTTGTAGTGACAGTAGGGGCTGGGGAACTCCTCTGCTTGTCCGGTGTTGGAGTTTGTCGAAGAACCTCTTCCACGTTCTCTTTCCTTGTTTCTTCTCTAGGAGGCTCTGGGAGCGGCCATTCTCTCCGTTGCTGGTAGCACTCTTTGAAGACGCTCTCCTCTGACTTAACTTGTTTGGACTTTTGTCCCAAACAGCTAGGTCTGCTAATGAGGTTACCCATGATTCTTCAATCCACGGGTTAATTGGGTCCCTGTGCCATACATACAGGCGTCGCCTAAACTACCTACAACACAAGGAAGGTCAAAGTGAGAAGATACTCTTTAAACATCTATACCCTTTCAAGGAAATAGTAGCCTATTAGTTTCCAGTTTCCACTGCAGTCTTCAAAAGAGATTCATCCAGCTCTGACAAAGACCACTAAGCATAAATCTCAATTAGATTCCTTGCTGTCCTACAAAGGAGAGTCTTTTACCACTTTCACGCCAACAAACACCACCATCATTATTTATACGACAGAGATGGTAACACTTGACTGAGGCTCTGTCCTGACCAAGAGGGGCCAGATTACTGTTGGAAAACTACAACATGAACACAGAATTGCTAGTACTATCCATACAAATGCAACTGACAAGCCTGTTTATGAGGGCAGTCTACTCCAGGATACCCACAGCTCCTCCTGGCAGCCACAGCCACTGTCCTCTGCCAAGACTATCCGCGGGATGGCCCTGGGAAACCATTTAACTCCTGATCAAATATGACAGGCATGCAAATGCTGCTTCATTTCTTTTCCACAGAAGAATGAACAGTTTTTTTTTAGTGCACGTGTTCATGGTTTACTGGGAAACACAGACCACATGCCTGAGGAGTAGGACAGCGATGAACACGTAGACACACACCGAGTTTAATGTTCAGAAACCCTTTTAGAGATATTTTTTCAACTTAAGGTGAATGTCTGTGGTTGAAATTCATGCAGGCCTTTACCAGTGATCATCGTTGACTAAATTACTGTCCTGTGGCCTGTAGGACGAAGCCGGATTCAGTTTTACCCAGGTAAGTTCACGTTTAGTTTGAGCAAACTCTGAGTTTTCGGGCTCAAGAAGATGGGTTGGTTCTGAGTGGGTTTCGTCACCATGGTAACTTACGCTACACAGCTACCCTGCTCCGGAGCAGGTTTTATTCTGGGATAGAGATCGCAAACCCAAACTGGACCAATCAGCTGTGAGCAAAGTGACATATATCTGATGCAATGAAGCAACTCCCCCATATCTCTCACTCCAAATTAAAGCAGTTTACTGTCAAAGAATTTTAGAGACAAATTGCCCGACTTTTGCAGCTACTTATTTAATTATGTTTATATTATATTAATTGTAATTGTTTATAATTCATATAATATATTCAAATAATTATTATATGAAGTGGCAATTAATTTTAAGCTTTGTATTTAAAATAAATTAAATATATATACAGTATGTAAGTGTTTATTACTCTGCAACTCTGAGTTTGTTCATCTCGCTTCGTGCTGCAGGCCACAGATGAATAGGAAATGTACATATTTGTAAAATAAAAGACAACAGGCTGCTTTGTGTAGATTACACAATTAATAAAAAAAAACATGCAACAGTGCTATTTCAGTACTCATAGAATCTGCCTGAAGATTGCAGGTGGTAAGTGAATATGCAGCTGTTAAGTGAAGAAAGATTACTTTAGTGCTGTCAAATGATTAATCGCGATTAATCACATCCAAAATAAAAGTTTTTGTTTACATAATATATGAGTGTATACTGTGTATATTTATGTATATACAAATACAAACACATGCATGCATATATTTTAAGAAAATATGCTATGTTTATATATTAAATATATTTATATATAATATAATAATATATTGTGTGATATACCTGTCATATACATGTAAATATTTTCAAAATATATACTGTATGTGTGTGTGTTTATATATACATAATAAATTAACACAGTACACATACTGTACATATAGTATGTAAACAAAAACTTAGTTTGGATGCGATTAATCGCGATTAATCGTTTGACTGCACTACTTTCTTTATCTACATTGTCGCAGATGTACAGTATGTGCATATTGAAATCTCTGAGCAAAGTTTGCGTCTTTGTTGAGATCTCTTCTGAAACTACAGGAGACGTTAGATTACTGGGGTCTGCTTTGAAAGAGAAAAATCTAAGAAAAGTCTCAATTTGCTCTCTGTTTAATCTCATTCCTGTCTAAGAGAAACAATTAAACAGATCTAATTTCTGATTTTATTTTTCTTATAGATAAAAGCAGATAAAAAAAAACAAAAAATCAAAATGGTACAAAACCTGTTTTGTTTTAAACCTAACACATTTGCATACCTTTTATCTTAAAGAATGCAATGACACGTTAACCTTTGGGCTGATGGTTTTGTTTGTGCAGGAAATACAGAGCTCTGTTGAATTCAGCTAAGCATGCATGTTAATTGCACAGGTGATTCCAGGTCATTGTGGTTCACTGCATGCTAATGGCGAGTGCTGAGGGATCTAGCTCCAGACAGCAGACAGACTCAGTGTTTCTAGGCTCCGGAGCAGGTTTTATTCTGGGATAGAGATCGCAAACCCAAACTGGACCAATCAGCTGTGAGCAAATTGACATATATCTGATGCAATGAAGCAACTCCCCCATATCTCTCACTCCAAATTAAAGCAGTTTACTGTCAAAGAATTTTAGAGACAAATTGCCCGACTTTTGCAGCTACTTATTTAATTATGTTTATATTATATTAATTGTAATTGTTTATAATTCATATAATATATTCAAATAATTATTATATGAAGTGGCAATTAATTTTAAGCTTTGTATTTAAAATAAATTAAATATATATACAGTATGTAAGTGTTTATTACTCTGCAACTCTGAGTTTGTTCATCTCGCTTCGTGCTGCAGGCCACAGATGAATAGGAAATGTACATATTTGTAAAATAAAAGACAACAGGCTGCTTTGTGTAGATTACACAATTAATAAAAAAAAACATGCAACAGTGCTATTTCAGTACTCATAGAATCTGCCTGAAGATTGCAGGTGGTAAGTGAATATGCAGCTGTTAAGTGAAGAAAGATTACTTTAGTGCTGTCAAATGATTAATCGCGATTAATCACATCCAAAATAAAAGTTTTTGTTTACATAATATATGAGTGTATACTGTGTATATTTATGTATATACAAATACAAACACATGCATGCATATATTTTAAGAAAATATGCTATGTTTATATATTAAATATATTTATATATAATATAATAATATATTGTGTGATATACCTGTCATATACATGTAAATATTTTCAAAATATATACTGTATGTGTGTGTGTTTATATATACATAATAAATTAACACAGTACACATACTGTACATATAGTATGTAAACAAAAACTTAGTTTGGATGCGATTAATCGCGATTAATCGTTTGACTGCACTACTTTCTTTATCTACATTGTCGCAGATGTACAGTATGTGCATATTGAAATCTCTGAGCAAAGTTTGCGTCTTTGTTGAGATCTCTTCTGAAACTACAGGAGACGTTAGATTACTGGGGTCTGCTTTGAAAGAGAAAAATCTAAGAAAAGTCTCAATTTGCTCTCTGTTTAATCTCATTCCTGTCTAAGAGAAACAATTAAACAGATCTAATTTCTGATTTTATTTTTCTTATAGATAAAAGCAGATAAAAAAAAACAAAAAATCAAAATGGTACAAAACCTGGCATACTTACCCCAGTGCATAGAGGAGGACAAACGGCCAAACGAACAATTCCACAAGTTCCTCCGTCATCATTCAAACGGGAGAACAAAAAACCTGTCTTCTCTCAGCATCCTTTGAGAGGCCTTCCTTTCCAGACGTATAAACATGCGAAAACCTTCACATTCACTTGCTCAAACAGGACCTCACTTGCTCACAAATCCCGGTTTAAACACGCACACACACACACACACTTTATGCAAGATGACCCACGCTTTTCCGTCGCCCACAGCCACAAGCAAACAATGTCCCTCTCTCCCTCCGGCTGCCCCCTCCCGTCAGCGGTATTCTCTCTCTCTTGCCTTTGTTGTGCCCAGTCCCATAGAGGAGGAATTCCTTGCTGAGGCAACCCACGGGATGTTCAGCTGCTGGAAAAGTCCTGTATGCTGTGTTTTCCGAGCTCCAGGATAGCAGGTGTTCCCCATCCGGTGGTTTTGGTAGAGTTAAGGCAGGTCCGTAAGTCGGCAGCCTGTTGTGTGAACTCTTGTGCCAGACATTTAGACAGAGGAACAGTCCCTTCACCTCCCTCTTTCCCTCCCAGCGTTAGCCCCTCCCCCAGCTCCTCTTTTGGCTCACAAACTCTGCTTCAAATGAAAACGAGGAGGATAAAAAAGCTTTCTAAAGACCCCCAGGCTGCTCCCGAATATTCACATGTTAAGTGACAGCTGCCTCCAGCCCCTCGCTCTCGTTTTTCCCTCCCTCTCCGGGGCAGACCGAGGCGGGCTACAAAAGGAGCCAACCATCCCGCACACAAAGCCTCCATCACCATTCAAAGCCCCCGCCACAGCTACAAAGACGACTAATTACTGTAAGACATCTCTGATTACTTTCAAGTCACTTTCAGTCCCGAAATTGCCAAACAAACAACGAACAGTAGAGAAACCAATAGAGCGAAGGACTCGTCCGCGTCTGGCTGAGTTTCATGGGAGTTGCGTGATGCTGCGTCTCCACTTTTGGAGTCTTTTCTGCTCCGTTGCTGCTTGAGAATAGAAGCTTCTTTCGCCACTATGTCTGCAGGTGTCAGATCTCAAATAATCCCTCTGATTGGTTCCCATGGGGGACGAGAGGGAGAGTGAGGACAGGTGTGTATAGCAGGTGCAGTGAGGAGGACTCAGGTGTGTAACAAACACACAATTCCCCCATTCTTTTACCACACAAAAGACTCTACCCAACTGTTCCTCATTAGTTTCTATGGTTTTTGATCAATTACTCCACACCTGTTTCAGTTCTCCCTGATTACTTTTCTAGTATTTAAGTCCTGTGTTCTCCCCTGTTCCGTTGTCTGGTATTATATGTGCTTATGTGTTGGTGGATTATTATTAAATATTACTTTGTACTCTACTTCGTCGTGCACTTCTACAGCCACTGGGTGACAATATATGAGTAATATGGAATATTTTTGACCATGTAATTACAACCTTTTACTTCACAAATCTGACTTTTGTTCTTGCAATTCTAAGTTTGAAATTCTAAACTCAGAACCGTGAGATGTAAACTCAAAGTCAAAATTCTCTTGTATTTCTGACTTTCTCACTTTATTTTTGTTTTTTTTACATCTCGCAATTCTAAAAAAATATAATTGTGACCATTTATTCTCATAATTCTCGTAATTTTTTCCCCTCACAATTGCATGTTCATATCTCACAATTATGACGTTTCTTCTCAGAATTGTGAGTTTATATCTTGCAGTTGCAATTATGACTTTATATCTCACAATTCTGGCTTTATATCTCACAATTACGACTTTATGTCTCGCAATTCTGTCAGAATTGTGAGATAAAAACTGTATTTATTTATATGTATTCTTTTCTTTCATAGCAGAATCCAGCTTCCACAGGGTAAATCTAGACAGTGCAGGGGTTTGTGCTGCCAGTGTCAGGTGTTACAGCACTGAGTATGGTTCCTCCTGCAGGTGTAAATGTGTTATTGTCTTGCTCAGTTTCCTGTCTCCAGGCAGTGTAAATGATCACAGAATACAGTGAGTGTAAGAATGCGAGTCTTGACCTAATGAGCCGGGGTGATGGTGAGGAGCAGCGGGACACACCCCTCAGACTGAAGTGGAAGGAGGAAGAGAGGAGAATAAAGAAGAGCGCTCGTGAGAGAGCGGCAGAGTGCACACATCCACTTTATGATGATGAATGTGTACCTCTAATTCAGTAGGGACCTGCAGAAGAGGGGATGACTCGGCCACTACACTAACCACAGCACTTTAATTATTAACCCCGGCCCATCCCCCGACTGAGACAGCACAGCCAGCTAAATAAAACCGACAAAAGCAGGAGACCAGCAAAAAAGAGGAGCAACAATGCCTGTCACCCTGACTGTCCTGGGAAAGAGAATTCAGTGCTGTGAGCCCAGGAGGTCAAGATATTTAACCTGACCAGGCTCTTAAACAGAGACGGGACATCAGTGTCTGTCCTGAGTTATGGTCTTAAAACAGACCACCTCTGAAATTCTGTTTTTTGGTGATGTATATGAACGCACATGGCAAGAATTTAAATTCTAGATCAGATTTGGGTAGCAAATCATATATGGATTTAAAGAAAAGTCAGAATTGCGAGATATAACGCCAGAATTGCAATTGCAAGATATAAACTCACAATTCCGAGAAGAAAAGAATTGTGAGATATATACTTACAATTGGGAGAAAAATAAGTAAAAATTGTGAGATAATTAAAATTATCATTTTTATTTGTTTATGCTGTAATATATTAAAAAAAACCTTTATTTTATGCTTGTTCATCAAAACACAACTTGTTTTAGATTTTAAGCATATCATGCATCAAGTCACAATATTTACAATTATAACGTGCAAAAGATTTCTATTTCAAATAAACGCTGTTCATTTCAACTTTCTATTCATCAAAGAAACCTAAAAAAATAAAATGATAAAATGATTTCTGAAGGATCATGTGACACTGAAGACTAGAGTAACGATGCTGAAAATTCTGTTTTTATCACAGGAATAAATCACATTTGATCATATATTCACATATAAGACAGCTATTTTAAATTGTAATAACATTTGACAATATTACTGTGTTTTTGATCAAATAAATGCAGTCTTGGTGAGCAGAACAGACTTATCGACGGCAAGATTTTAAACTAGTATATAGTCTCTGATTTCCTAGTCTTATTATATTTTTATTATCATTTACCATTTTTATCTATATGCTGCCCATTTGTGTGAACCAGCACCTAAATCAGTCTTCTATTGGATACAAAAAATGTCAGTTTAGTGATATAACCATCTATATATTTATTACTGATATATATATAAACAGATAATTCCAGTTTAGCAATTATGATAAGAGATCAAAGAGTGAGTGCGGTTGTGTCCACATTTGGCAGTGCTTTACTGCCATTATATACCCAATCTGACACAGACACCTGATCCAGGCCTGGTTACTCATGGGGAAATCAAATTGTCCTCCCATATCATTTACCCAGTGTGTGAATCATATGATAACATTCAAGCCAGTGCACTTTAGGTTTTTTACTCCTATGGCAATGCCAATCTTCTGATCTTACAAATTTAACTTCATGAGCAATCGAATCGAACGTATAGCCTACTTATGAATTACACAAAATCCATGCGCCTTAAAAAAAATATCCTGCAGTTCACATGCATATACTGTATGTATATATTGTGCATAATGGACTGTATGAGAGCTGTGATATGAGTAATATTTCAGCTCGGATCTATTGTGTGCTGCACATCTGGCTCGTATGTTCAGAGAGCAGCAGATGAATCAGCGTAATGCCAAATGGGTTGCAGATGTGGCCAAATGTGATCACGGGTCCCCTGTGTGTAAATACCCAGAGAGCCCTAAAGTGGATTAATCCCACAGACATGTTCTCCTCCCCCACCACTCCTGCTTCAAATCAAATAACACACAAAGGCTCCGCCAGTACATAATTAGCACCTCAGTTGACAGGTTGCGCGCTGCCGGTGAGCCCCGCCTGGTGATTCATAAAAAAAAAACTACACACTGATCTCCTTTGGGCAGCAAAATCAAAGTGTTGGGAAACATTACAATTATTAATGATTTTGAAATAAATATCTTCTGCTCTTTAAGACTGAATTTATTTGATCAAAATAAAGTAAAAAAAAAAAAAACAGCAATATTGTGAAATATTATTACAAATTTAAAAAAAAGTTTTCAATTTTAATATATTATAAAATGTGATGTTATTCCTGTGATGCAAAGCAGAATTTTCTTCATCATTACTCCAGTCTTCAGCGTCACGTGATCTTTTAGAAATCATAACAATTTATTTGACTCTCAAGAAACATTTCTGATTATTATCAAAGTTGAAAACAATTTTGCTGCTTCATATTTTGTGTGGAAATGGTGATACACTTTATTTTTCAGGATTTTTTTGATAAATATAAAGTTTAATGAACAGCATTTATCAAATATATGAATTAAATGTGTTAATGCATTTATTAAATAGAAATCATTTTAAATGTCTTCACTCACTTTTTATCACTTTTATGCATGATGAATAAAATTATTAATTTCTCTTTTTTTTTAAATCTTATACAAATCATTGTTTCCACAAAAATATTGTGCAGCACAACTGTTTTCAACATTGATAATAATGAGAAATGTTTCTTGAGCAGCAAATCAGCATATTAGAATGATTTAGTGCATCAGCTGCTAAATTCAAATATGCGTTTGCTGGCTGGCGCTGAGCCAGAGACAGACGAGTTTGTACAGCGCTGCGCATTATAACCAATCACACACGATTCTGTTGAGCTTATGAATGCAATGCACAGCAGTGAACACAACCTTTGGGTTACGAGTCCGACTCTCTAACCATTAGGCCACGACTTCCCACGACTTAAGTAAAAAGTCGGGTTTTTATTGTGTAGTTAATAGATTACACTATTAGTCTACTTTGCCCATCACAGTTTATTGATCAAATAACATAATCTATAAAGGTGCAAAACGCATTTACTTATTTACTTATTACACATATTTGAGAATCAAGATATTTCCTGATATAGTTAACACGTTTGGAAATATTTTGAATAAAAAGGGAAAAAAATAAATAGAATATAAGCCTTCTCAAATCATCACAACTTGCCTAAAATAAAATCTATAGATATACTAAAACAGATCAAGCATATAACAATTTTTAAACATTAAACCTAGATAAATGTGCACTATATCCATTAGTTTGTGCGGAGAGTGGAAGCTGAAGCGCGCTTTGCAGGACATGGAGGCGCCAGCGCGATCACTTGCATTTTTTCAGTGGAAACAACTTAAAATATGCCGTCATTTTTCCTCATAAAGGTAGAGTAATACATCATTCAGAACTGTAAACTACTTTTATTTGTGTGCACTCACAATATCAACAAAACGTTGTGCTTTTATAAAATAAAGAAATCAAACATGATGCGCTTTCTGCCGTCTCG